>NC_041403.2:132979283-133259283 GCF_900747795.2 Erpetoichthys calabaricus
ACGCTTGTGGTTGGTCAGGAAGTCGCCTTACATCCGCCACGTGCCCTCTTTCTGTTCCCAGAAGCTGATCATAGAATGGTTTTAATAGTTTACTTTCAAATAATGCAAAGAGTATGCGGCACGTGTTTCTCCTTAATTCTGGGCTCATCAGGCATACACACTCACTGCATCCCCTCTCGAGAATCGAATATCATCAGCGCCAGAGTTGAAGCCCCTAACGTTGCGGTCAGCAAGTGAGCTAACATCCGCCATGTGCCGTCTTTCAGTTGCGAGAAGCAGATCATAGAATGGTTGAAACTGTTGCCCCTAACGTTGCGCTACGGCGTGTGGTTCGTTTATACCTCATGTCTTCTCATTAAACTTATCTCGTGAATATGTTATTGCAATCCGCAGCGGGAGCGTTTCTATAAACTTAATTTAAACTTATGTTTTACACCGTGCTTTGTTTCCCTTATGAACATGCTTGTATGCTTCACTCGCTCCCTTCTCAATTGTTTAATGAATTTTTTGTTCTTCGCTGTTTGCGGCTCCTCCTTCATTTGTCCCTACTGCATTCACAGTCTTTTCACGTTATTGCAATCCGCAGCGGGAGCGTTTCTATAAACTTAATTTAAACTTACGTTTTACACCGTGCTTTGTTTCCCTTATGAACATGCTTGTATGCTTCACTCGCTCCCTTCTCAATTGTTTAATGAATTTTTTGTTCTTCGCTGTTTGCGGCTCCTCCTTCATTTGTCCCTACTGCATTCACAGTCTTTTCACGTTATTGCAATCCGCAGCGGGAGCGTTTCTATAAACTTAATTTAAACTTACGTTTTACACCGTGCTTTGTTTCCCTTATGAACATGCTTGTATGCTTCACTCGCTCCCTTCTCAATTGTTTAATGAATTTTTTGTTCTTCGCTGTTTGCGGCTCCTCCTTCATTTGTCCCTACTACGTTCACAGTCTTTTCACGTGATTACGTGGGAGGCGTGATGACGTGACACTCAACTCTTCCTCCCACGGCCATCGAGCTGCCGTCCATTGCAGTGTATTGTGAAAAAAGAGGTTCCAGTTATGACCATTACGCGTTGAATTTCGAAATGAAACCTGCCTAACTTTTGTAAGTAAGCTGTAAGGAATCAGCCTGCCAAATTTCAGCCTTCCACCTACACGGGAAGTTGGACAATTAGTGATGAGTGAGTCAGTCAGTCAGTGAGTGAGTGAATCAGTCAGTGAGGGCTTTGCCTTTTATTATTATAGATCATTGAATTACAGAGTATCCCAATTTTACCATCTTTCTTACCGTGATAAGTGTGTTGTTCGTGATGATTATCTCTTCAGTGATAATCAGGAAAGCCAGCCTTAATCATATCTGTTGTCTGAACAAAAGCTTTTGGAAATTTCTTTAAACACTTTTTTCTTTTGAGTTCCAACATACTGCATCTTTTAAATGAGGTCCATGAGACACGTGTTTAATGACTTTGTACCATAATTCAGGATAGGTTTCTCTGTTTGGAATTTCAGCACAGACAAAGCGATCTACATCATCAGCAGTTAATAATTTATTTTGCAAAGTAACCAATAAATGCATGTGAGGCAAATCCTGTTTTTGAAATTCGATCGTGTAAATGTATGCTCTTGATTTTCCGACCGCCCATTGTGTATTCAATTGATGCACAATAACACATTTTTACTTCATATGTGTAATACTTTACATTTACTGAAATTAATTTTCATCTGCCACAAATCTTCCCAAGTCTGTATGCTTTCCAAATCCTTCTGTAACGATATAATGAATTCCAAATTATCTGCTAATCCACCTATCTTGGTATCATCTGCAAACTTAACCAGCTTGTTACTTATATTCCTATCTAAATCATTTATATATATTAAAAATAGCAGCGGCCCAACAATGACCCCTGTGGAACATCACTCTTAACATCGGCCAGTTCTGATAAGGTTCCTCACAGCATCACCCTCTGCTTCCTGTGTCTGAGCCAATTCTGCACCCATCTAAAAACTCCCACTTCCCTGAACTCCCACTTCTTTTAGTTTGATGCCCAACCTCTCATGTGTCACCTTATCAAATGCTTTCTGAAAGTCCAGATAAATAATATCATATGCCCCACTTTGATCGTATCCTTTTGTTGCCTCCTAATACAATTCCAGCATGTTAGTAAAACACGGCCTCCCTCTTCTGAACCCATGCTGACTGTTCAGAATAACTCCTGTTCTTGCCAGGTGTTGCTCAGTCTTATCCTTAATAATTCCTTCCATTAATTTTCCTGTGATGCATGTTAAGCTTACTGACCTACAGTTGCTTGGATCTGCCCTGTCACCCTTTTTATATAATGGAATGATATTTGCCATTTTCCAGTCCTTTGGAATCTTTCCAGTGCGCAGTGACTTCCTAAAAATATGTGTCAAGGGTTTACATACAGTATGTATTCGCTGCCCTCCTTAAGAATTCGAGGGTAAATATTATCTGGTCCTGGGCATTTGTTTGATTTCAGCATATTTAATCTGAGCAGCACTTCTCCCTCTACAATTTCCAAATCCCTCAGTACCTCCTCAGTAGTCCCTGTTACCTCTGGGAGATTATCCACTTGCTCACTTGTGAAGACCTCAGAAGAATGTAAGTTTAGGGCATCTGCTATTTCACTGTCTGTATCTTTTAATTCCCCTTTACTATTTCTGATGCACTTCACCTCCTCCTATGACTGTTCTTTTACTGCTAAAATACTGAAAGAATCTCTTAGAGTCTTCTTTCGCCTTATCTGCTATGTTCCTCTCCCACTGTCTTTTAGCCTCCCTGATAACCTTCTTAATGGTTGCCCTCATGTTCTCATACATTCTACGATTCACTTTGCAGTCATTAGTCTTATATGCCTTATAAAGCAAAAGGAGACTAAGTCTTTCTTTTCATAATAAAATACAGGTACTGACAGGAACAACACATTTTTTATATTCTATTTCAACAGCATTAAAAAAAATCTTAACAATTGTGCCATATGCTTTGTGGTTAACATTCTTAACATTATGCATTCTATGCATCAGTGCATTAAGCTTTGGTATAAATTAGTTTTACAACAAACAGTCCATTTCTGACATGTGGCACTTACAAAGTATTTCACAGACCAGCATTCTTTTAACAATATTGACAGATGACACGTACTACAACATTACTGGTTAGTGAGAATGTCATAGTTGAAAAAGTCTGGAGGTATTTAATGTAATAGACCTTTGGTGGAAGAAGAGGAGACTAAGAAAGAAAAGGCTACCATGCAGTGCATGCATTATCTCCTATAAAAGGAAGGAAAAACTTTCAAAGACATAAGCCTTGTTTTAACATGTAGGAAGTCGTAACTAATCCTCACTGCTGCTAAAATAAAGTGAATTGTAAGTGTAATTATTTTCTTCTACAGACTTCTTTCTCTTCATCATTTCCTACTTCTACGTGGAGTCAATGTGCTTGATCGGCCTTCTCTAAGCAGTTTGGTACTGCACCTTCTCCCTTTTCCTTGCAGATCATCTTTTCCTTTATCCATCCACCTTTGCTTTCACCTCCCTCACCGTCTCTTCCCCTGTACATCCATTCCCATCACCCTTTTACCCACATATTCTTTGTTTCTTCTCATTACACGAACATACAACTTCAATCTACTTTCTTATACTTTTTTACATATCTCCCCCTCTTTTATTGTACAGTACCTCTGATTCTCTCATTTCTTATTCTGTCCTTTCTTGTAACTCCACACATCCATCTCAACATTCTCAATTCTACCACATCTAACTTCTTCTCCTGTGCTTCCTTTACTGCCCAATGTCCCAGCTCCATACAGTAAAGTCAATGTTAATGTTAAAGTTAAGCATACAACTCATCTTTGCACTTCTGCAATGCTACTAGTTCATTTTTAAAATAATTATCTTATTCATGAACTTTATAATAAAGCTTTGATTATTTGGGGTACTTTAGTTTCAGGCTCTTCTGCATCAAAGAATACTACTGTTGTTCTGAAATGAAGCAATACAGTAAACTTTTGTTCTGTAGCATGTGACACATGTGTCTTATGCAGTATGACCTAAAGAAGGCAAGGCATATGTATAACCATTTTAAAGGTCTTGCCATCAAAAAGGTCAGGACACATCATGTCATAAATCTAAACAGCTTCATCATATATAAACCTTGAAGTGTAAAAGATATATATATATATATATATATATATATATATATATATATATATATATATATATATATACTGTACATCTATAGATAAACTGTATCTGTTTGGATCTGTTTGGGGAAGTAAAATATACCCAGGCAGCTTCTCAAATACATTAAAAATACCCCCTAACCTTTTCCCTTATTATGATGGCTGATCTCAGGTGATTTCTGGTAGTCTTTGTAATGTTGAGTTCCAGGTTGTTCTAGATGCACCACATGACAAAGCTGTCTAATGTTGTTCTATACTGTATATGTCCTCATCCCCATTGTCTCTGTTAGACTCTATAATGACTGGGACCATCTGCAGACTTCTGTAGATAACATACATTTGAATTGCACTTAAAACTGTTTGTGCAAAGGATGAAGATGAAGGAATACAAGACAGTTCCCTGTGATGCCTCTATATTTCTGACTACCATCTCCAATACACAGTCCTAGATTCTCACAAACTATCTTGGGACAGTTAAGGATACTATGAGGATGTCTACCAACCTCTAGGGTTTTCCTCAATCAAAAAAACCTGATTATGCTAAAAAACGTGGAGAAAAAAAAAATCATCCTGACCACCCTTCCAGCTTTGTCCATATGTAAGATCTTTCAGACATGTACATCAGAGGGTTGTCTATCTTTATATATACATAACTAGGTGCTACGTGCCAGCCACTTCATGTATCTGCTGCACGTGTTGTGAAGAGGGGGGTTGAGTCTTGCGCGGCACTTCGAACATTTAAAAGCCTGTACAGCAGCTGTCCTACTCTTTGTGTTTTATTTCCGGCCCTGGGCGTGGTTAAATCTCTTGGCACAAAGTCTTGTCCCGTGGGACATGAGTTCTTGATATTTTTTAGTTTATAATTTAAAAACAGAATAAGAATCTGAAAATCTAACAACATCACATTCAAGTTCGATAAAGCCTGAAAAGAATGATACCAAACATATATACTGTATGTAGGTTTTAAAACAAGCCAGATTTAAAGCGTGACAAAAAAGTCACATAAAATTGTTGCACAAAATCGTTGCACTTTTAGGCTTAGGATTTTATATATAGAGAGTAGATAAGTTGAAGTAGGAGGCATGAGGCTTGAGCTGCGTTGGGTTTATGCCATCAGGCTTAACTCCCTTGCCATCTATCTATCTAAATACAGAGATTCTCCTCTGAAACTAAATATATAGTCTAGGAAGGTGAGACACAGTGCAGCTCATTGACACTTTCCAAGGTCTTACCACCTTGTGATTATAAGTCTGCTTTTTTATATTGTGGTTCTTCATTCTTCTTCTAATACTTTTCTGTTGTAACATAAATTTCAGTGATTTTTTCCCACTAATGGAGTTGCTTTTCCAGCTCTGTATTAATTTGCTTGATTTCCTCCTTACCAGCAAGCCCGCGATTCTTGAATGAATCGCAAATCCAAGAATGGCAATAACTTTCTGTTCCCTCCGATACTTGGAGGGATGAAATATTATGGAGGGTGGGTGCGTCCTGGGAAAGTTAATTTAATTAAATAAACATATTTGTACTAAAGCGGTTTCTTTTTGGAGCTGTGACTCAGTTGTAAGCGCCTTCGTTTATTGCTTTCAGCCATGCAGTCTCATTTTTGTTTTTCTATGGCTGTGTCGTCAGCGAGAAGTCGTTTGCTGATGGCGGCGGATTCGCGTGCTGAAGTGGCCATGGCGGCGGATCCGGGCATGGGGGGCTACATTACTAAACGAACGTGGTATATGCGGTGGTGTGGGCGGTCGCGTTCGGGCGGCTGTGCAACCTGGCGTGCATGCTTTACCTCAGGTTTAGTGTACAGGTCATAGCCATGGTAAAATTTTCATTTAATTAAATACACATATTTGTACTAAAGCAGTTTCTTTGTGTGGGCACCTTCGTTCATTCTTTTTATCCATACGGGCTCGTTTACAGGTCGTAGCCATACGGGCTTGTGTTTGTATTTAGTTGAGCTCTTTCATTGTGGAGCCGTGACATCTTTGCTTCTGGTGTTTCTGAAGCGTGTCGTAGGAGGCTCCGTGTATTGTGTTTATCTATGCGGTCTCGTGTTTGTTGTTCTGTGGCTGTGTCGTTAGGTAGAAGTCGTTTACTGTTAGGAAGCATACTCCAACCTATACACACTGACTGGTGGCACAGTGGACTATTCGTTTTGGATCTGTGCCTCTTTTGCATGTAGTGTTTCAGAAACGCGTTATAGGCGCCTTTGAGCTCTGTGTTGTTGGATTCGTGACTCCTTTGCGTCCGCTGTTTCAGAGGCACGTTGTAGGAGCCTTTGTTCATTTTGTTTATCCATACGGGTTTATCCATACGGGTTCATTTTTGTATTTCCGTTACTTGAGGTGTTTCGTTTTGGAGCCGTGACTTCTTCGCTTGTGGTATTTGTGAAGCGCGTGGTAGGTGCCTCCGTTTATTGTACTGAATTTCCGTTATGTGATTCAAACATGCCACACAGACTGCTGGCACATACATACTACTGACTCTGGGAGGCCGCTGCGTTTGACTGTGGGTTGTGGTGTTTGGGCGGTGTTCGGGCGCCACCTACTAACTCTGGGAACCCGCTGCGTTTGACTCTGGGGTGCAGCGGCGCACTGCGCATGCGTATCGGTGCATCCGTGCATAAATTAAAACTGTGGTTTAGTAATATAGATCTTCTGACCTGAAGGCCCTGTTCTTTTTATTTTTGATGGCTTTCATTTCCTGCGAACACTCAGATCTCAGTAAAGAAAATGCTATGCGTTGTTAGTAGCCTGTAATAAAAAATAATTTTCAAATAAATGCTCCATCCATCCATCCATCCTTACATTCTTTAAACTTGCTTATCTAAAGCTGGGTTGCAAGGAAGCTGAAGACCAACCCAACAAATATCAGGAGCTAGACTGGAGCTTAGTCAGGGAACCATTTCATCATATACACTTATCAGGACCCTTTTTGGAACTGCCAAACCATCTACCATGCGTCTTTAGACTGTAGGAGGAAACTGGAGCAATCAGACGAAATGCACACCAACACAGAGTGCATCTTGAACTTATGTTTCTTTGGCCTCTGCAGTCACTCCTAAATTGTAAGAGAATAATATCAGAATCAAAAACATACTTAAGACAGGTAATTATTTTGTAGCCTTACTATCCTTCTACAACTTTTGAGTGCCAAATGACCAACAGGCATTTTAAAGACTATCATCCTTTTCAGTCATATTTCAGACAAGTAATGGAAAGGATCAAGGAGTTTGGCTTACTTTGACACATCCAAGGTTTTCCTCTTCTCTTCTCTTAAGCCTAAGTCTTTTGACTTATAAAGACCTTCAGGTTAATGAAAGTAATATTTCAATTGGTGACCCTAAAATTTGTCATTTTTCAAGCTGAATATAGAATGGCCATGGATTCTGCAGTCTTTTAAATTATTATATTTTGCCCTCCATTTCAAAATTATTTAATTTAGAGAACAAAATAAAATTTCTCACAAAATCTTGTTTGTAAAATGTTCTAATTTTATCATATGTAAGTCCGAGGTGTGGTTCTTTTTTAATTACATTTTCCGTAATGTGCGATTGCAGCCTCAGGGCATGACTATGTTCTCTATAGCTAATATATAGTATGACATAAATCAGAATCTATATTTAAATTGTCCAGGGTATCATTTAACAGAATGCAGTGCTAGCACATTTTAAATGTTTTCCATAGCTTTGAATGTTCAAAATGACATCAGACTGATAATTCTGCAAAACTGGTGGAAAACACAAAAGAAAGAAATAAAGAATATAAGTGTGTTGGTTTTTAAAAACACATACTTTGTTTTAACCTGGTGCTTTTTTGACCTGGCATAATTTCAATATATGCAAACAATTATATGCTGAAAACCAATATGTGTGAATTGTCTGTGAGACCCCTTCAAAAATGTGAATAAAGTGTGTTTCTTGCTGTTTGATGATCTCATACATTTTTAAAAAGATAATCCTTAATCCTTTTGGAGCTCTAACTACAGTGAAGTGATAGAATAACTTTGCTTAGAAAACAATCGCATTCTGTAAAGAAAAAAAACATAGCTGAAGGTCTTCTTCTCACATTCATGTACAAATGTCATTGCTCAAGTAAGAATGTATGAGTGAAGGGGCAAGCCTTTGAATTATCTTTACACTTTGTCACTAAATGTGAATTTTCCCTTGGGATTAATAAAGTATCTATCTATCTATCTATCTATCTATCTATCTATCTATCTATCTATCTATCTATCTATCTATCTATCTATCTATCTATCTATCTATCTATCTATCTATCTATCTATCTATCTATCTATCTATCTATCTATCTATCTATCTATCTATCTATCTATCTATCTATCTATCTATCTATCTATCTATCTATCTAACCAAGAGGCTCAGTAGTAGAGCACATGGCTCTTCACTAGAAACCCACATGCTTTTGATTAAGCAACATCTACAAAAGCAGATGATGCTTCGAATACAGTAAACTCTGCAAAACAGCTGCAGTGTCTGCTATCTTAATATTGCAACTCTTTTTCTCATGCAATTTTAACTCTGCTAAAAGGTATGTTTGGAAACAAAGGCATCAGAAATTAAGGACTTTGTGGCTCTCACAACGAATAACACTTTTAAGAGATGCACAGTCTGAATTTGGATTGCACCATTTTGGTTATGCTCACAAGGAGAACTCTCCTTGCCAGTTTTCTATGGAATACTTTGGCTACCTAAGGAGAATGGAATGTTCTTTGTTGTGAAGAATGACTGCAATGTTTGATGTGAAGCATGAACTGAACTTTTCCATCTTTCCTCTTTTTGCTTTTGGATTTAAAGTAAAGTGTGAGAGCTTATAAAAAGGGGTCTGGTACAAAGTCTTTTTGCACTAAAGAATCCAATCTACTGACATGTTTGGAATAGCAATACAGGAACTTTTCAGGTTGAGTGTGGAGGACAAGTAAAACAAATAAGTGACAGCATGCATGTTATCTTAGTTATAATTGCTAATTGCCTACAAGGGCCACTTCTGTTTTTAATATAAGATGTATAAATGATTTAGATAGGAATATAAATAACACGCTGGTTAAGCTTGCAGTTGGTACCACACTTGGTGGATTGGCAGATAATTTAAAATCAACTGAATCATTACAGTGGAATTTGGACAGCATAAGGCTTGGGCAGATTTGTGGCAGGTGACAGACAGTGTTCAGAAGCCATCAAGAAGGCTAACAGAATGTTACACTATATAGGGTTATGTACAGAGTACAAGTCCAAGAAGGTTATGCTCATTCTTTTTAATGCACTAGTTAGACCTCACCTGGAATACTGTGTATAGTTTTGGTCTCCAGGCTACAAAAAGGACATACAGTGCATCCGGAAAGTATTCACAGCGCATCATGTTTTCCACATTTTGTTATGTTACAGCCTTATTCTAAAATGGATTAAATTCATTTTTTTCCTCAGAATTCTACACACAACACCCCATGAAGACAACATGAAAAAAGTTTACTTGAGTACTTGAGGTTTTTGCAAATTTATTAAAAATAAAAAAACTGAGAAATCACATGTACATAAGTATTCACAGCCTTTGCTCAATACTTTGTTGATGGACCTTTGGCAGCAATTCTAGCCTCAAGTCTTTTTGAATATGATGCCACAAGCTTGGCACACCTATCCTTGGCCCATTCCTCTTTGCAGCACCTCTCAAGCTCCATCAGGTTTGATGGGAAGCATCGGTGCACAGCCATTTTAAGATCTCTCCAGAGATGTTCAATCGGATTCAAGTCTGGACTCTGGCTGGGCCACTCAAGGACATCCAGAGTTGTTCCGAAGCCACTCCTTTGATATCTTGGCTGTGTGCTTAGGGTCGTTGTCCTGCTGAAAGATGAACCGTCGCCCCAGTCTGAGGTCAAGAGCGCTCTGGAGCAGGTTTTTATCCAGGAGGTCTCTGTACATTGCTGCAGTCATCTTTCCCTTTATCCTGACTAGTCTGAAAAACATCCCTACAGCATGATGCTACCACCACCATGCTTCACTGTAGGGATGGTATTGGCCTGGTGATGAACGGTGCCTGGTTTCCTCCAAATGTGACGCCTGGCATTCACACCAAAGAGTTCAATCTTTGTCTCATCAGACCAGAGAATTTTCTTTCTCATGGTCTGAGAGTCCTTCAGGTGCCTTTTGGCAAACTCCAGGCGGAGGCTGCCATGTGCCTTTTACTAAGGAGTGGCTTCCGTCTGGCCACTCTACCATACAGGCCTGATTGGTTGTCCTTCTGGAAGGTTCTCCTCTTTCCATAGAGGACCTCTGGCACTCTGACAGAGTGACCATTGGGTTCTTGGTCACCTCCCTGACTAAGGCTCTTCACCCCCGATCGCTCAGTTTAGATGGACGGCCAGCTCTAAGAAGAGTCCTGGTGGTTTCGAACTTCTTCCACTTACGAATGATGGAGGCCACTGTGCTCATTGGGACCTTCAAAGCAGCAGAATTTTTTCTGTAACCTTCCCCAGATATGTGCCTCGAGACAATCCTGACTCGGAGGTCTACAGACAGTTCCTTTGACTTCATGCTTGGTTTGTGCTCTGACATGAACAGTCAACTGTGGGACCTTATATAGACAGGTGTGTGCCTTTCTAAATCATGTCCAATCAACTGAATTTACCACAGGTGGACTCCAAGTAAGCTGCAGAAACATCTCAAGGATGATCAGGGGAAACAGGATGCACCTGAGCTAAATTTTGAGCTTCATGGCAAAGGCTGTGAATACTTATGTACATGTGCTTTCTCAATTTTTTTATTCTTAATAAATTTGCAAAAATCTCAAGTAAACTTTTTTCACGTGGTCATTATGGGGTATTGTGTGTAGAATTCTGAGGAAAAAAATTAATTTAATCTATTTTGGAATAAGGCTGTAACATAACAAAATGTGGAAAAAGTGATGCGCTATGAATACTTTCCGGATGCACTGTAGCAGCACTAGGAAAAGTTTTGAGAAAAGAGAATAGGCTTATTGGAGGGATACAGAGTTATGAGGAAAGATTAAAAATGTTGAGCCTTTTCAGTGAGTTATGATGAAATTACAGTCGATTGCATCAAAGTAGTGGATAACAGCCAAAAATAGACACAGGAAAATAATATTTTAAAATAAACAAAGAAGGCACATAAAAAACAGAAACCAGAGAATATAACCTTACAGTAGCACAACAAATGAAATATGGTTTTTAACATAATTATGAAGGTGTGAGTACTTTTTTCTTTGACCTTAAAAACATGGATTTCATTTTTATATTTTAGGGTATTAGTCCATCAAGATTAGTATTCATGATTGAAATTGCAATCATTAAATTTAAAATAACAGAACTAATGTCCTGGGGTCTGTCCAAGAAAGAGAGATCAGCTGAGGTTTCATTATGTTTTGGTGAAGGAGCTATGCTTCTGTGTCATTTGCTCGTTCAGGAAGTGGCACAACATTTTCAACATTTTTGACAGCTTTTCTGCTTCTTAAATAGTGCATCTGATTCAGCATTTCTGACAGGACATTTACAAATGTGGAGCTTATCAGTAGATTCTCTGCTGCGGCTTCAAAGTGTTAATCCTTCATGTTAAACTTGCTCTTCTGCAGGTTAGTTTCAGAGCATTGGTTGCCCCTCTAATTGAGCTGGAGTTTGTCAAATCTTTCTTTCTAGAATAAGAAAATCACAATCACATTTCAAAAAGCAGGATTAGTGAGTTATCCTCATCTTTGGCCTTACAGATCATGCAATACTGGCATAATCTGCTCCAGAAACACAGGTTTTGCTACATCCAAATTTCTGAAAAAGAATTAAGTTTATTTCCATGAATCCCAAATTATTTTAACCTGATTTTACACTAATCCTGCTTTCTGGATTAGACCTTTGATCTCTTGCATTACACACAAGAAGCAAAGAACATCACACTGTATGACTGACTACACCATTCAAACTGTAATCAGGGAGACAGATAGAGAGAAAGAAACAACTGAGAACAGTGAGTGTCAGTTTGGACATTATTTTTGGAAATAAATATTTAAGCATGTTAAAAAACAAAAAAAAATATTCAATGGCTTTATGTCTTGGTGTTATGGTTTAACCAAGTTTGTAGGCATGGCTCAGGTTTAATTGTTGTTTATTTTTGACATTTTTGAATATAATTTCCCCATTTAAATTTTTAACTATGTTCATGGTTTTGATTTGTCCTTTTATATTTATGTGAATTTATGTTTTTCTTTGATTATGTTTGGCTTAATTATTTAATTTAGAAGTATTCTGCTTTAATGTTCTCTTACGTTTCTTGTGAGGCAGGACCACCCTTGGCCTATGTATTGTAAAGTTGAGGAGCAGATCCTTCAGTGGTTCATTGATGTTCAAACAGTGCCTTAATACTGCAAGTATTGATTTTCTAGTTTATATATTTATTGCTTGTGTCATTGAGTTTTTGATTTGTGGATTATGGATTTTGATTGTTTTTTAGGCATACCTTTTGAGCATTTTTATCCTTTTGCGTTGAACAGAAAATAAATTCTTCATTTATAATCATTCTCTGTTTGATTGGTCCCTGTAGTCAGAGGTTAACAGTTTCTTTTCCACAGAGAAGCATTTTGGTGTATTTTGGAAGTTTTAAAGTATATTTTGAGCACTGTGTACTTCAAAAGCAAGCTGTTTTTGAGCCTGCTATGGCTGAAGCCTGTCTTAGGAGTTGTGAGGTCTGGCTGCCTGGAGCAAGGGCTACTTTGGGTACACTAGGGAAGGTCTGGCCTGGTTTAAGGGTTTTTTAGGATGTCTCATCCCCTTTTCACTATTTGGAATCACTCATATCATGACACTTGGTTTGTCAAGTACATCAACACAAGACAAGGTGAGACAAGAAAAGAAAAAGGCTAGAAAATACAAAGCAAATACAAGATAAGATATGGTAACAAAAGATAAGAAAACTAGGTGACTATATGATATTGTCCAAGATTGAGGCTGAATCATTCAATGGTCCAGTCTATCATATTTAGTAGTAAATAAAGGTCTATCTATCTATCTATCTATCTATCTATCTATCTATCTATCTATCTATCTATCTATCTATCTATCTATCTATCTATCTATCTATCTATCTATCTATCTATCTATCTATCTATCTATCTATCTATCTATCTATCTATCTATCTATCTATCTATCTATCTATCTATCTATCTATCTATCTATCTATCTATCTATCTATCTATCTATCTCCACAGAAGTTAATCAAAGAAAAATGAAAATAAGAAAGGTAAGGTAAGATAATGTAACATAAGATGAGGTGAGGTAAGTCTTTCTTTGTCTATTATAATACACTGCAGAATATGATATTGTCCAGGATTCAGGCTGAATCATTCAATGGTCCGGTCTATCATATTTAGTAGTAAATAAAGGTCTATCTATCTATCTCCACAGAAGCTAATCAAAGACTGAAAATAAGAAAGGCTTAGTAACAATACATCATGTTAGCTGCTAAGGAGGAAAAGCTCCATTGGCATCTCTAGCAGGAGCATTCTGTTTCTTCATTCTTCATTTAAATTGTGTTTTTTTAATTTCAACTTTACAATTTTTTCTCCAAGCTCACATATTTTTGCTGTGTTTTTGAATTACAGACAATTCCTGTCCACCTGTGTTTCTGTACTGCAATTTTGTTTTAGACTTGTTAGTTTTGTTATTCATTATGGTCTCAGCCATTTTGGTGAATATTCAGTTGTCATGATGCAATTTCTCATTTCTATGGCGTGTGCCCCAAACATTTAAAAGCCTGTACAGCAACTGTCCTTTTGTCTCACTGCCTTGTCTCTCGTCATTCCCAGACATCCTCTGCTCCTATTGGGGCTTCCTCTCCCAAGGTTGCCCCTATGAAGAGGAAGATTTTCTATTCTTTTAATTGAGAGACGGAGCTGTGTCCTCTGGATACACACAGAACCCGGTTCACTCCTGAAAGAGACTTATGTTTGTTTGAAGTGTTTGAATAAAGTTTCTGTCTCTAGAATCTCCTGTGTGTATCTGTGCAACTCTGTGACCCAAGCATGACAATACGAACAAGGAGTCTGAAATGAAAAATGGTTAATTTTCTCCTGATTCATTAGCAATCTATACTGTACAAAGGCTGCTTATTAGCCATGTGGAATATTAGTCAGATTCTCCAGAATTTTTATCTGTGTTATTCCACAGAATGCAGTGGACCAGGAAACATTTCCCAGCAGTTTTCTTTTACTTTTAACTTTACTTTATTTTAACATTTTTCCATTGCTATGAAGCTTCATCCTTTTCATAAGAGAAACAAAACAATTGTCATTTTTTGAGGGGAATAAATTGTCATCCATCTCTTTCTGTTACAAACTGAGCAGAACTAAAACTTTAACTTTACTTAGAAGGCAATCATCTTATTATAAATTTGTCTGGTAATTTCTGACTGCAATAGTAATGTTCTGAGAAACCATGAAGTGATCAAAAGAGTAAAAACTGGGGAAAGGAAAAGTGTTGCCAGGATCTAATGAGGAAACTGCCCTCCTTCACTGATGTCATATTTTTGCCTAGTTAGCACTGGTTTACCTGTTTTCTATGGACATTTGTTTTTTACAAATGTTCATAAAACAGCAGCACTACTTTTAGATGTAAATCACTATTAAAGTATATTATTCCTCTTGTCAAATGTGGTGAGGCACCATGATGACAACTGACAAATTCAGTTTAATAAAAACAGAAAAAATAGCTTGTCTTGCCAGTTGTTTCTCAGTTTAGATGGGATTTGAAAGCCTGGGCTCAGGTTTAATCAAGTCCCGATAGATTAATCAAGTTTAGTAATTACTAGACTACCACAATGCCTGCTTTTAATATACTGAATGACCCCACAAAGAGCATTTCAAGGTAAATATCAAAATTTGACAACGCCAGGTTTCCTTTATATTTCTGTTAGTAATGGGGTACTTTTTAAAATTGTCATGTCATTTCCTAGCCTTCTTAATCTAGCCTGGAGCTGTAGGGGTGGTGGAGGGCTGTCACCTATCCCGGCTAGCATAGGCAGGAACAAACCTGGCACAGGACACAATCACACACACACACCCACCCACGGACTGATTTAGCATCACCAGTTCACCTAACATGCATGTCTTCAGACAGTGGGAGGAAACCAGAGCCCCCAGGGGAAACCCACGCAGATACAGGGAGAACGTGCAAACACCACGCAGGTCTCCTTACTGTGAGGCAACAGTGTCACCACTGCAACACTGTGCCGCCCTACTTTTTAAAATTAATGTTTGAATATTTTTTTGAAAAAATGTGTCCTGCACATTGTGGTATAATTGCAGCATTGAGGGTCAAGACAGATATTTCAAACTAAACATTTAAGGAGAAAAACATTATAAAAGCAGTATACAATTCACTAACCAAGCTCAAATTGACAATGGTCGCCATAATGAACTGCTTTAGTGATACATCAACAATGAAGTTACATTTTTGGGAGAAAAACATAGCAGTTATGTAAATAAATGATCAAATTAGCAATTTGTTAATTAAATCACAATGCCCTGAGATGAACAACACAGTCAAAGTATGGCACCTTGTATTGATGCTCTAAATGTCGATATGAAATGCAACTTTGGTGTTTTTGTTTTGAGCATTACTCACATGAATTGCAACTCACATGTTTTCAGTAGCCTAAAAAAACATTTCTCTCAGCTGTTCTCACTTGTGATTTGATTAAGAACATCTGCTCTAAATAAATGTGTGCATAAAAAAACTGCATCAATTTGTTGCCAAGCTGCTCTTTTAATTTCACTTGACAGCGTACAATTAGCGTTGCCAAATAAAACATGCCTTTTGTAAATGATGACTTTTAATTAAATTTATTTTTTAATTTTCCATTGCCATTTTGGAGGACCAATTATCATTAAAGATGATCATCTACACAAAATATCCTTTTACAGTATAGTAACTTCAGGGTGTCACTTAATGTTAATTCTGGAATATTAAACCCATTACATACCAATACTCCAACTGACTTGAGTGTTGACACTGGGGGAAATTGCACACGCATTACTAGAATCTTCTGCGTCATAAAATCAAGGAGCCTGCATTTGGATACCAGCCTGGACATTGTCTGTGTGGAGTTTGCACATTCTTCCGGTGGTTTTAGTGTAATTTCTGTAGTTTATTCCAAAAGAAAAATGGGATCATTTTGGATTACTTGCCAACCCTAATCTGTAAGAGGATATGTGGGTGAATGTGATATTCAATTCTGGGGTGTTTCCTAGGTTGCTACAATATCAGCCAGGATAGGTGGATCTCCCTGCAATCAGTTTCAAAAAGATCAATGAGTGAGTTGTGTTGACATTGATATAATTAACAATATGAAGGCACAGTGCAAACTTGAATAAATATTTCTACACAGTGAATTAAGTTAAAATCGTTCTTTTGGTTGCAGTTGGCTAAGCCTCTCCATATTTCACCAGATGCTGATACATTGCAATCAGAAGTTGCTGATCTGTTTAAACTCCAAATAAATACAGATAATGAAACTCACCATTGTGTTAACAAAGGGCTCTCAACTTCAAAAATGACTTACAACAACAGTGTAAGACTTGCCCCATAAAATTTGGTATTTATGTCAAAGCTGAATACACATTATTTAAAAATAATATTGTCTTGTTTGAGCTGCTGGTTTTTATGATTCATTTAAGATTATTTTGGTTTTGTTTTACTTATTTAACTTTTTTTAAAAACTAGTGAAACATGCAGGCCTTTGGTCCTTAGATAAAATGCTACAAAACATTAGAAATTAACAACAGTTAACTCTCCATGTATTGTTTACAAGCGTAAGAACTTACACTTGATTATGTACTGTATGTCCTGAGGGATCATCAATAGATGGGCTTATAGGGACATTTCTTTAATTACAATAAATGTTTGTGCTAACCAGGTTGCAACTACCTAATTTTTTTGAATTTCCAGAACATGTCAGCTTTCGTTTAAGACCAAGATCAAGGTTCTAGCCCCATTACTTTGTGAGTAGTCACATGACAGATGGACAGACATTAACATTTTATATATATGCTAGTTATACTAACCCTCCAGTAATCAGCGTAGACCTTATTGTTAACTTTTGCTGTGCACCATCTTTTAGAATATATTTTATAATGCATGTAGTAATAAAATTCACTGCATTTTTCATTCCAACAGATGGTGCATCACAAACATTGATAGAAATAAAATGCATTACTACAAATGTTTGTAATGTGCCATCTGTTGGGATAAAAAAACCCCAATGCATTAGTCCCTTTATTAAGGTGAATAGATTTACTTGTATTTATTTTTCATGACTGTTTTGTCAGTTTCGGGATAATATCACTGAAGACTGCATCATGCTCTATTTGTCCTGGTGCTGATAGGGTGTGTGTTTTGTCAATTTTTGACATTGTGTGCAAAAATGATGTAGTATCAAATGTGAAAGAACCAGTCTCGACACACGCAAAAAGGTTTGTGGCAGCCACCCGTATATAGTCTCCGGCTGCAAAAGAGTATGAAAATTGGCACTGATGTGCATAGGTCGGATTTCCAGACTGAATTGAGGATTCTGACTGGTCTTTTAAGGCAGGGAAATGAAAGTGATGTCATTAAGACCCGAAAGTGATGTCCTTGAGAATGGAACTGGAAGTGATGTTGTCCTTTGGCCCGGAACTAGTAGTGACATCCTTCTTGGTCCTGTAACCGGAAGTGACATCATCCTTAGAGCCAGAAGTAGTGTTGCTAGGGCTGAATCAGGCAGAATTTCCTTTATTTGGTTCATTCAGCTTTCTCCTATGCGCACGTGTGTGACACAAAGTACAACAGTAAAATCTGTCTGTACTTTTCCATATGGAAAGCAGAAACTCTGCATTATGCAAAACATGCTACATGGTAGTCATGATATTATGCATCATGTAGTATGCAAATCATGTGATCAGTAACACACAGCAGCTGAAGATCCAATAACCCAGTTAATGTATCCATTCATACCCATGAATATGAAGATGTTTCAACCAAACTAACATAAAAAATAAAATTAATAATGCCTACTAAACACATACAAACATTAGGAACAGTCATTAATGTGTTCTGACAGGAAGGTTACAATCTGGGTTCAAGGCAGGCTGACAAGATTGTCATGGTTCCAAAACAGGACACACCTCATTAATCCAGTGAGTGTGCTAGATGCAAATAAAATTGAAGACCTTGGGGGAAATAAGGAAATCCCCCATAGAGTATCATGCACCTTGGCAAAATGCAAATGAAATCGAAGTCCAGGGATTCCCCATATTTGCATTTCGGTCACCTAAAAATGGAACAAATGGGACATCTGGTCAGCCTATCCAGGATGCATAGCCTGAAATTGGGACTGTCCCGGTCAAACTGTGACATCTAGTTCAAGGACTACCCAGACAAAGGCTATTCAGTATTTTGAGGGCCTGGTGTTGTGGTATGCAAAACATCTCTTTTGTTTTCTTAAAGTAGTGCAAATGCCACATGGGCTGGGCAGGCATCCCAGCCAGAATAGGGGATAGTTGCTTAACTGGATGGTAGGCTCCTAGCAAGCAGACAGATATCCTGGCCAGAGAGGAGAAAGGGATCAGACCCGGAAGAGAGAGCCAGAAAGGATGGACAGACAGTCCACCGGAAAGAGAAGATGTCGCTGGGTTTTTTTTATTCCTCCAGCACGCTAGATGGCAAGCCCTGGATATTGGTGCCCAGTGTTAAGCCAATAGGGCATGCCAGGAAATGTAGTCTGGCAGAGCAGCCCTGCTGGGGCCACTGGGTACCATAAGAGGGTGCTGCAGAAAGACAAGCTCCCTACTGTAATGGACTTTCATATAACCTAGAAGTGTTTCCATCGGGTATTGGCCCTGGCACCGGAAGTACTCCCGTGTCCTTAATAAAAGGGACCACATTCCCTTACCCAGGTGAGTCAGAGCTGGGAGGAAGAAAGGCAACACTCTACTCTCTCTATGTATGTTTGTTTTGGGGGTTTGGGGCTTGCTGATATCCTGGTTCCATCACAGTAGTCTTCAGATGATGTGATGGGCTGAAGCATACAGTATGTCTATAAATCAGAAGAAAGTCAAGACTCCTAGGAGAAGCCAGCATATTTATGCACTTAATCGTCACACAGACAGAAATAACCTCACAACAAAGATTTGGTTAGCTCCACATTACATTACTTGGTCTCATATGACTTAAACAAGGTCTTAGAATTGGTTATGCAAGTCTAATTGAATTGACACCTGTGAATGTTAAATATATCACAAGACAACAAGGTGACACTGGGTTGGGCATGGGAGAAAACAGGAGTGGATTATAGGCAGAAGTTTTATGAGCTGATGTGTGATGGATTTTTCCTCTGATTTCTGTTGGACAGTGGTTTTCTTGTAATATATCCTACATAATGTTTTTTTTCTTGAAATCTGGTCTAATTTACCTTCTGATGGTGCATTTTGTGAAAATGACTTTTGATCCATTTGTCTTGTCAAAATACTGAAGCTTTCAAAGACATACAAGAAAACCAAGGTATATGACATTTTGGCTCCATGGTCTGTTTTTGCAGGTGTCTCTGATGTGAACTTATTACCCAAAATAATATTGCTACTCTTTGATTTGCTGAACATGACAACACCATAAGGGAAATGTACAGTTTTTGAATGACTACTTGACTTTGAAATAGTTTGATTCTAAAAGCTTAAAAACAGTTTGTTTACCAAATGTTGAATGTCTGGAAAACTTGCCAGCATCACTGAGTTTGTGGAAAACCTTGTGAGTGACTGGTGTTGTGGAAAGAAAAATAACCAAAGAATGCTAAGCATCGCAAATTATTTGATTGACTGAACTTTGATTTACTATCCTATGGCTTGACTGTCACACAATCTTCTTCAATGGTTTGATTTTGTTTGTTTGTTAAATCAGATATTGGATTTTTTTGTTTTATTTTTATATTTAATGTAAATATTTTTTTTTTTGCAGTTGGGGGAAGGGCTGTGCCAGCAGGTATCTGCAAAAGCTAAAAATGTAAAGGTTATTCCCACTCTGAAAAAAAAGTAGGTTAGAGATCTTTTCTACCTTTCTAACCTTAATTTATATTTTTTAGAGCATGAATGACTGATTTATTATTATGTTGTAAATGAAGACTGTGCCTGCTTCTACAGTTATTTACTCAGCCATGCATTTGCTCCATATACAGTATGTGACAAACTAGTTAAGTTTGCAGATGATACCAAACTAGGTGGAATGGCCAATCATGTAGAAGCAGTCAAATCATTACAAAGTGCCCTGGACGGCATACAGGCTTGGGCAGATTTGTGGCAGATGAAATTTAATGTAAGTAAATGTAGGGTATTGCATGTGAGAAGTCAAATTGTTCGATCTGAATACACAATGGAAGGTCCCCTTATGACAAGGTCCTAGGAGTCAGAGACAGTGTGGAGAAGTCATTAAGAAGGCTAACAGATGTTAGGTTATACTGTACAACACAATGTGTAGAGTACAAGTCCAAGGAGGTTGCTGTGCACAGTTTTGGTTTCCAAGCTACAAAAAAGATATAGAGGTGCTATAAAAAGTCCAGAGAAGAGCAACTAGGCTGATTTACAGGTATGAGAGGTATGAGTGATGAGGTAAGGTTGAAGGAGTTTAAGCAAGCCGAAATTCAGAAGTGACATAATTGAAGTTTTCAAAATTATGAAAGAAATTACTATAGTGGATTTAGGCTTTTACTTTAAAATAAGTTCAGTAAGAACACTGGGACACAGGTGGAATTTTTGCGCAAGCATTAGGAAGCGCCTTTCTTCACACAATAAACCAAAAACACATTGGAATAAATTGCCAAATAGTACAGTAGAGAATTGAATTTCAGGAATTTTCAAAACTCAACGCTATTTTCGAGAAATAAGGTGGATTGGATTGTCAGGTTTTTTTGGGATGAATGGTCTTTTCTCATCTAACATTTAAAATGTTAATTTGCTCATTAAACTATACTAATGTATAGTTATGTGTGCTAAAGCTTATTGAGGAAACATTCTTTTTTTTCTCCAAAACTTCAATAAGGCAGACATATTTATTGTACGTCTTTCAACATGTTGGATCTACGTGCTCTAATGTCTGGTAGGAACTCACTTGGAGGCTAACAAAGTTTTAGGACTGCATCATTTAGCAAATTAAATATGTAACTGAGATGAAGACTATTGTGATGACATGAACTTCAGCAGCCATGCCACTCTCGCAGATTTAGCCTGTTTTGGAAAGCGTGCTGGTTCTGTGGGTCCTTTCTATGTCTTTGTTTATTTGTTCTTTTTCTTTCTCTAGTCTATCTTGTAAATGGAGTTCAGAGTCATTAAAGATCCTTTTTGGAATATCTGGAAGCCACTGTTAAATGTCGCACCACAGATGGAGTCAGCAGTAAAACTTATGATCTCCTTTGCTTCCCTGCTAAATCTTCCATTCTCTTCCTTGCATTCTTATGAAAATGTTTTAAGATCTGTTCCAGCTGAATGTTTCTTAAATATAGACTTTTGATTAATATGTAAAATATCCATACAATTGCACAGCCAGCTAAGAGCTAAACATATATAACCAAAATAGCCTAATAAGACAATATCCAATATGGTTTAATAATTTTTATAAGCAACCTTCAAATGTACTTCTTGTTACATTTAAGAAATCACATTAGCAATAAAAAGCCAAATTGAGCTTAAACATGTATTGAAGATCAATGTTTGTAGCAGGGCGGCACGGTGGCGCAGTGGTAGTGCTGCTGCCTCGCAGTTAGGAAACCCGGGTTCACTTCCCGGGTCCTCCCTGTGTGGAGTTTGCATGTTCTCCCCGTGTCTGCGTGGGTTTCCTCCGGGCGCTCCGGTTTCCTTCCAAAGACATGCAGGTTAGGTGGATTGGCGATTCTAAATTGGCCCTAGTGTGTGCTTGGTGTGTGTGTGTTTGTGTGTGTCCTGCGGTGGGTTGGCACCTTGCCCGGAATTGGTTCCTGCCTTGTGCCCTGTGTTGGCTGGGATTGGCTCCAGCAGACCCCCGTGACCCTGTGTTCGGATTCAGCGGGTTAGAAAATGGATGGATGGATGAATGTTTGTAGCATAACTACATAACACTGGATTAACGAGTTAACTTTTTTTTTATTCTTTTAATGTAAAGGCTATTTAAGATCCCTATTACTATTGGAATCATGGCATGACATGATTTTCTGTAAAAACAATATACTAAATATTAAAAAAAGACAGGATCTTTTCAGCTTCTTCATTTAATTATAAAATGTTACTGTGTAAAATTCAGAAATATGGCTCAAAAATATACTATGAGGCTTTGAATCATTTGGACTGTTAGCCTTCTTCTGTGTCTGGAGTTCTGATACAATTTCTCTTTAGGCCTTTTGCCGGTGCACTGCTTTTTAGTAAATGTCTCTGAATTCTTTTGAATTACATTTTACCAATCATTACTATGGTTCTTGGTTGTCAAGCTGATTCACTGGTTACCAAAGAATACAATGTGTGCTGGAGATGTCCATTTCTACATTCTCCAGCCTGAAAATATGTGAGCTGCACTTCCATTTCAGAATTTATATATCTGTTCAGCTTTGTGCAATTTCCGTGCACTAGCCTGGTCCTTCTATTTTCTTGTTTTCTCTCAGTTCTCTCTCAACCTGTGTGCTGGTGAAGAAAAGTGTGCAGTGCATACTTCTCTGACTAGGAAAGAGCTGGAACCCATGCAGAAGATCGAAAAGTAGCACCTTGATGAACTCAGACTATGCACAGCACTGACTTTGGGAACCAAACTTCAAGCTAATTGGAGATCTCTGTCTGTTAGTCTGGAATCTCCTTAAAGAAGAATGCCCAGGGTAAGGAGAACACTCACAAGTCTCTACCTGCGCATTGTACAGTTAGATGACTTCAATATTATCTTCAATTCCGGAGGTCATTGAGAGATGGAGGGAGAACTTTTAGGAGCTCCTATGTGCTGCAGATATGTCCTCTTTGCAAAATGCAGTGCCAGAAGCATAAGCTGGGGTTGGGTGCATCTTTGTGGCTGAGACTGAAAGAGTAATTGAAACTTCAGTAATGGCAAGGACACAGGAGGATAAGAGATGCAGGTGGAAATGCTGAAAGCACTGGATATTCTGATTTGAAGGTAGTGAAAGAAATGTGTTGCTGGAAAGTTATATTTGGAATGTAATTGTTTGCAGAATGCAAAGACATTGTCTATGTACAGATCTCTAAGTGATTTAACCCCAAATGTTTTCCAGACATTAAAAACTGCATATGTTTGCGAGGGTGGAAAAAGGTGGTTCTTGTGCAGAGGTGCCACAGATAAAAGCTTCTATTATATTAAAATACTTCCTGCATTGGTTCCATATTCTGAGTGAGTGAAACACAATTGGGTTGTTAGTATATTGGCAATAAATTGTATTTATTGGTGCACAAAGCAGGGAGTATACAGAAGTACTGCAGGATTTTATTTCTGTTATGGACCAAGCCTGTTTATGTTCATCTACAGTATTTGTGTCCATGTCCAGGTTTTTATAGTTTGTATGTTTGCCACCCAGTAATAAAACTGAAAGTTAGGTAGAGCAATGCCACCTTCTTCCTTAGGTCTATGTAGGGTTGCCTTTTAGATACGTGAATGTTTTGAAATCCAAATAAATGAGTTTATGGTTGAATCTAATTTCATAAAAAATGATTTATTGATGTATATTGGAATGTTTTGAAAAAAAAAGAGAAACTTCAAAAGAAGTTCTTCTTAACAAAAGCACTGGATATTGTGGGGGTATTTTGATTAAATTGAGTGGAGGGACAAAAGAATAGCAACACATGTACACTGACAAAAGTGTGTGGTGACAAATGGTTCAGGAAATGCAAGCAACTAGTGGGTTACACTTTGCATATCTGGAGAAAAATGCAGAACATTGTTCACCTGTACTTTAAAATATTTTGTAGATTTTGATGACAAGTGAGTTACAGCCAGAAAAACTTAATATCGACATATAAACATGTGCCACATTAGAATTTTTGTGAGGGATTCCACATAATGTAGTTCTATAAGTTGTATGGTATGCTTACTCTCTAATTTACATTGCTTTGTGTTTTTCTTTCCATTTGTGTATTTAGTGATTCTTCTTGTGTTATATGTTTTATTTTGCAAGTTTTGTTCATGGAACAATAAATTGCATATTACGTTTACCCTTTTATTATGTTGGGGTTTTTTTCTCTCCATTTATGTATAGAATTTCTCCTCACATAATATATTTTGTTTAACACATTCTCTTTATTTCTTTTGTATTATTTTTTATTAAAAAAATCAATTCTTTCCAATATCATTATTTTATTGGTAAAGTAACAATTTACAAGGGGGTTATGTGTAGCATAACTGAAATTATATCCATAAATGTCATGGAGAAATTATTACCTTGGGAATGTGACTAGATGAGTAAATTTGTTGCTGCCTGTATTTTTCTTCCACATTTTATTTTTGCCACAGCATGCTTTTGTTACTGCATTGGGGACACTGTCTTGAGACTGGCAGTCTGTTCCAATTACCTCCAATTATTCCAATTATCACGCTCCTCAGCATCCCTGAAACTGCAGCCTAAAAATGCAATGGAGAACCTGGCTGGAATTTGAAGTTTGGGTTTAGGAGGAGCATTTTGAATTCTGTTTTGGTGAAGAAAATGCCAATTTTTTTTCCATTCCATAAATGCTTGAGAGGTCATGTGAGTTTTCCAATCCTGTCTATATTTGTTTTGTGGACTGTGACAATGATTGTGCACCCCAGGGTATGTTATGGAAGGTGCTACAACAGCATGGGTTTCTGTGCCCACTGCTGCATTTTATCCAGTCCCTGCATTTACTGAGCAAGAGCTGTGTTTGCATACTTGGTGTTAAATTAAGACCATTTAGTGTGGGGGATAAACTGCTTCAATATAACATATATAATAGTATATATTTTGTCTCCTCACCTATTCATGATTTTCATGGATAGGATATCAGTGTATCAACGGAGGTATTCAGTCTGGGAAATTAATAGTTGCATTTTTGCAACTTGCAGTTGATGTTATCCTCTTGACTTTTTCAGAATGCGATCTTTAGTGACAATGGAACAATTCACAGCTAAGTGTGATTTGGATGGTTGAGAAGTAGGACCCCCAATTTCAGTTTAGAATTCTCTCAATGAAAAGAGTCACATGCTCCCTAAAAGTAAGGGGGGAGCAGCTAACCCAAATTGAGGAATTCAAGTATCTTGAGGTTTTGTTTACAAGTGAGGGGAAACTTTACCAGGACATGGATGTATATTTTTCTGGCCACACTTGTTTTTAGGATCAAAGTCAGCTGGGGCCTATCCTAGTAACTTCAGGCACAAGGCATGACTAATCTGTGGGCAGAGTACAAGTTCACCACAGGACATGCTTCATTTCATGTCTACACTCATTTTGAGCACATAGTCAGTCGCCAAATGTTAGTTTAATTCAATTTTACTTTAATATTACATTACATCATTTTTGATTACATCAAAATGTTTTACTATTTTTTGATGCTATGACTGCTTTCCGGTCAGTGCCACTGTCTCCAACCCATATAACATAGCTGGTCTCACTACCGTCTTGTAGACCTTCCCTTTCACTCTTGCTGATATCCGTCTGTCACAAACCTGCTCCCTACTATTGCTACAGATTACAATGTCATCAGCAAACATCATAGTCCACGGGGACTCCTGTCTAATCTCATCTGTCAACCTGTCCATCACCACTGCAAATAAGAAAGGGCTCAGAGCCGATCCCTGATGTAATCCCACCTCCACCTTGAATGCATCCGTCACTCCTACCACAGACCTCACCACTGTCACACTTCCCTCGTACATATCCTGTACAACTCTTACGTACTTTTCTGCCACTCTCGACTTCCTCATACAATACCACAACTCCTCCCCCCAATCCCAGAGGTATCACGTCCTAGTGAGCTGAATGACTTCTGGCCTGTCGCTCTGACGTAACATGTGATGAAGACCATGGAGCGGCTGCTGCTTCACCACCTGAGGCCACAGGTCTGCCACACCCTCGACCTTCTGCAGTTCGCATACCATGAGAAGGTGAGAGCGGAGGATGCCATCATCTATATGCTACACCAATCCCTCGAGAGGGATTGTCATATTCTTCCCTGTCATATACTTTTTCCAGGTCCACAAAAACGCAATGCAACTCCTTCTGGCCTTCTCTATACTTCTCCACCAACACCCTCAGAGCAAACATTGCATCTGTGGTGCTCTTTCTTGGCATGAAACCATACTGCTGCTCACTAATCATCACCTCACTTCTTAACCTAGCTTCCACTACTCTTTCCCATAACTTCATGCTGTGGCTAATCAATTTTATCCCTCTGTAGTTACTACAGTCCTGCACATCCCCCTTATTCTTAAATATTGGCACCAGTACACTTCTTCTCCACTCTTCAGGCATCCTCTCACTTTCCAAGATTCCATTTAACAATCTGGTTAAAAACTCCACTGCCATCTCTTCTAAACACCTCTATGCTTCCATAGGTATGTCATCTGGACCAACGGCTTTTCCATTTTTCATCCTCTTCATAGCTGTCCTTACTTCCTCCTTGCTAATCTGTTGCACTTCCTGATTCACTATCTCCACATCATCCAACCTCTTCTCTCTCTCTCGTTCTCTTCATTTATAAGCCTCTCAAAGTACTCTTCCCATCTGCTCAACACACTCTCCTCGCTTGTGAGTACATTTCCATCTTTATCCTTTATTACCCTAACCTGCTGCACATCTTTCCCAGCTCAGTCCCTCTGTCTAGCCAATCGGTAGAGGTCCTTTTCTCCCTCCTGAGTGTCCAGCCTTTCATATAACTCATCATACGCTTTTTCTTTAGCCTTCGCCATCTCTCTCTTCACCTTGTACTCTTGTCTACTTTCTGCATCTCTCTGACTATCCCACTTCTTCTTTGCCATCCTTTTCCTCTGTATACTCTCCTGTACTTCCCCATTCCACCACCAGGTTTCCGTTTCCTCCTTCCTCTGTCCAGATGTCACGCCAAGCACCCTTCTTCCTGTCACCCTTACTACTTCTGCTGTAGTTTCCCAGCTGTCTGGTAATTCTTCACTACCACCCAGTGCCTGTCTCGCCTTCTCCATAAACTCAACCTTGCAGTCTTCCTTTTTCAACTTCCACCATTTGATCCTTGGCCCTGCCCTCACTCTCTTCCTCTTCTTGATCTCCAACGTCATCCTACAGACCACCATCCTATGCTGCTTAACCACACTTTTCCCTGCCACTACTTTGCAGTCTTCAATCTCCTTCAGATTGACTCTTCTGCATAGGATGTAATCTTTCTGTGTGCATCTTCCTCCACTCTTGTACGTCACCCTATGTTCCTCCCTCTTCTTAAAATACATATTCACCACAGCCATGTCCATCCTTTTGGCAAAATCCACTATCTTCTGACCTTCTTCATTCCTCTCCTTGACACCATACCTATCCATCACCTCCACGTCTCCTCTGTTCCCTTCACCAACATGTCCATTGAAATCTGCTCCAATCACCACTTTCTGTCCCTTGGGTACACTGTTCATCACTTCATCCAATTCACTCCAAAAATCTTCTTTCTCATCCATTGCACACCCAGCTTGCGGGGCATATGCACTAACAACATTCATCATCACACCTTTCAGCTTCATAATCATTACTCTGTCAGACACTCTTTTCACCTCCAGAACATTCTTGACATACTGTTCCTTCAGAATATCCCCTACTCCATTTCTCCTCCTATCCACACCATGATAGAACAATTTGAATCCACCACCAATCCACATGGCCTTACTCCCCTTCCAATTAGTCTCTTGCACGCACAATATATCAACCTTCCTTCTCTCCATCATATCGGCTAACTCTCCCCCCTTACCAATCATACTGCCAACATTCAATGTTTCTACCCTCAGTTCCACTCTTTTTACCTTCCTCCTCTTCTCCTGCCTCCAGACACGTCTCCCTCCCTCTTCTTCTCCTTCTTCTTCTTCTTCTTCGGACAATAGTAGCCCAATTTCCGCCAGCACCCTGTTGACTAACAGTACTGGTGGGGGTCGTTGTTATTCCGGGGATCGACCGATCCGGTATGGAAATCTGTATTATTGTCCGCATATTGATTTGGCAAAATTTTACACCGGATGCCCTTCCTGACGTCACCCTCCCCATTTATCTGGGCTTGGGACCGGCATGAAGAAACACACTGGCTTGTGCATCCCCTGTGGCTGGGTTGTAAATTCTTTTAAAATATATTTATATATTGTTGAAATGCTTTCTGAGGCTTCATCAAGACTAACCAGTATGGTCTCTGATATGGGTGCAAGACTGTAAAATTGACCAGATTTCTTTTAACAAAATTTCTAATTTGTATATAGGAAAAAAAGTGTGTATCTGGAAAGTTAAAGTTGGAACACAATTGATCATAAGATAAAATTATGTTATCTATTTAACCCCTTAACCGCCCTCTGCCGGATATATCCGGCACCGTTGTTTTATTGCTAACGCCATACTGCCGGAATTATCCGGCACATTTGCCTGTGGTTATATGAATGCCTGGCAAGTAGTATAACTGACGGTTTGGCGTGGGTATTATTACTACGTTGTATTTCGACAAGTCTGTGGTTGTTTTGACCGGTCATGTGACGTGATTCGCATGTAACAGCTGTGAATATGGCGAAACGTAAACTGACTTCAAGTGAGGCTTTGCAGGCGATTTTGGACAGTTCTGATCATGATTGTAGCAGTTCTGAAGAAGATTTTAGCGACAGTGATGAGCAGCAACGTGCGCTGCATGATACTGTGAATGAAGACGCATCGGATGACGGCGCTGAGTGGGTGTATCCCCAGCATCTCAGCTGGGCTGCTGCCCGTGGTGAACTACCTTTTCTGCATTCGTTTGAGGGAACGTGTGGCTTTATTGTTGATGTAAACAATTACACTGCTGAGCAGTTTTATGAGCTGTTTGTGTCACCTGATTTGATCAGACATTTTGTTCATCAGACAAATCTGTATGCAGCACAGTTTATTGAGAAAAATCCCAATTTACCTCCACATTCCCGTGTTCGTGCTTGGTTTGACACTGATGAAAACGAAATGAAAAAATTCATTGGGATTTTGATGTTGATGGGAATAATCAGAAAACCAGATATTGAGATGTACTGGTCTACAGATCCTATGTATGCAACACCTATTTTTGCAGCTGTCATGACACGTAACCGATTCTCTTTGCTGCTGAAATTCTTTCATTTGAATGACAACAGAAACGAGCCAGATAAGAAAGATCCAAACCGCGACCGCTTGTTCAAGCTACGTCCTTTGATTGATCATTTATTTGAAGCATTTCAGTTGCCCTACATGCCAGGACCGTCAGTTGCAGTTGATGAAAGTTTATTGTCGTGGAAGGGCCGCTTACAGTTTCGACAGTATCTACCATTGAAAAGGGCACGGTTTGGTATCAAGATGTTTTGCTTAGCTGAGAATTCAGGTTACATTTATAGATTTCGTGTATACACTGGCAACTTGCACAACATTTAGTGGTCAATACTGCTTGAATAAATGTAAAAAATGTAAAAAAAATGTAAAAAAGTAAAAAAACGAAAATTGTTCAGATTTCGCCTGGCGTGGGGAATATTTAGGGAGTTGGCGGTTAAAGGGTTAAATATTTCCAAGTGTCTTAATCCCTAGCATTTTCCATATGTTAAATACTGAGTAAGTTTGAGAAATATGAAATGGTGATTATTGTGTATGGTAGAATGGTGTAGGTCATGCAACTGGTGGATAATTGGATTGCTGGTAAATTGACTATGCAGTGGCATGCAAAAGTATTAAATCCCCTTGAAAGTCATTATAATGTTCTGCATGACAAAAGATTTGTACACATATTCAGAGAGGTATGTGTGGCATAAAACTAACACTGCCGATGCCTCAAGAGACACCATACTTACAGTGAAATATGATAGTAGTAGCATCATGCTATGAGGATGCTTTTCAGGTGTTGGGACTGAGAATCTTGTCAAGAGCTGAAAGGACAATAGATAGACACAAATACTGCACAATATTGCAGTAAAACTTGTTCCAGTCTGCCATGAACCTACGGCTCTGGAGAAGATTCATCTTTCAACATGTGAGTGACCCTAAGCATATGGCCAAAGCAACACTGAAAGGCTCAAAAAGAAAGGTGAATGTTTTGGAATGGACAAGTCAAAGCCCTGATCATAACCCTATTGAGCATCTGTGATACTATTTCAAAACTACTGCAGTTTAATGTGTTGCAGTTGCTGTAGTTGAGTCTTGCCCAGAGAGTTTGGACACGTCATTGTTGTTATTGTTTACATCCCTCCTTGGGCGGATGTGGAGATAGCAGGTGACATCATCCATTCCGCTGTTGCTAAACTGCAAACACAGCACCCCAAGGCGCTTGTGCTAATTGCTGGAGACTTTAACCATGTGACGCTAGACAAAACATTACCTGCCTTCTCCCAGTACAAGGGGGCTCCGCCCCCTGCTCGCTTCGCTCGCCTACCCTCTGCGTTTTGAACCCGTGCCCGCTGGGCAGCCACGTGTGAGGATGACGCACGTTTAATACGGAGCGTTCGCCCGTGTCACTCTGGGGCCCCCCACTGTTAATACGGAGCTCCGTCCGTACTATTATGCGGTGCATTGTGGACTACTGCGGACCCCGTAGTGTTTCCCGTTTCAGTTTGTATCTCGGTCAGTCGAGCTTTGGTTTTTGAAGCTTTTGAATTCCAGTCTTCATTATCAGTAACCTGCTGTCCATGTGTTTGGCCCCCTCGTTTAAACTGTTTATGACGTCTTACTTTGCTTTCTACTCTGTCTTTCATTTCTGATCTCGCTTTATTCTGCTTTTGTTTCAATGACACTTGGTCCGTGGTGAATATAATTTCCCTTTTTCGAGTAATAATTTTCATTTGTTTGCGATACTGTGATGTTTATCGTACTGTTAACAATACATCACTGTAATGTGATTTACCTATGCTGTATAGGTTAGATGTGTGAGGATGACGTATGTTTAATACGGAGCGTTCGCCCGTGTCACTCTGGGTGTCCCCACTGTTACTACGAAGCTCTTTCCGAACTATTATGCAGTGCATTGTGGAGCATTGCGGACTCTGTAGTGTTTCCCGTTTCACTTCGTATCTCGTTTAGTCGAGCTCTTTCTTTTTGGAGCAGTGCCTGCCTGGTCTGTGGCATTTCAGACGCACGGTGTAGGCGCCTGCGTTCATTAATTATATCCAGGCAGGCGCGTGTTTGTATCTCGGTCACTGGAGCTGTGTCGTGTTGAATCCGTGCCTGCTTTGCCTACGCAGTTTGAGGCGCGCGTTGTAGGCGTCCACGTTCATTAGATCTGTCCACGCGGGCTCGGTGTCGAAGCTGTGTTACTTGTTGAGCTGTTTGGTTTTGGAGCCGAGACAGTTTTGCTTCCGCGGTTTCAGACGTGTGTTCGTACCATCTCAGGTTTGATGTATGAACCTTTGTGGACTCCATAGGGGGCGTTGACTCCTCTTGTTTTACTATGTCTCCTCCTGCGCTTTCACCACGCATTAGTGCCACTCACAATATGGCGGCAACGCCTGCGATTTCCGTATTATGTCGGTTTTTACCATGCTGTGTACCTTCACTGTGTGGTGTGGACGTTTAACTGTCGTTGTTTCTGCCTTTATATTCTGTATCTCGGTGTGCATGTGTTTCGTGCCTAGATTTTTTTGAAGCTGTTGAATTCCAGTTTTCATCATCTGTAACCCGCTCTCAATGTGTTTGTCCCTGTTCTTTAATCCCTTTATAAAGTTTTACTTTGTTTCCTACTCTGTGTTTTATTTCTGACCCCACTTTATCCTGCTTGCGGCATGTTAGACGGTTCGTAGTCTTTCTCGTTTTACTCTGGGCAGGGGGGCTTTGTTCTGTAACCTGCTCTCCATGTGCTGTCCCTGTTCTTTAACCTCTTTATGATGTTTTACTTTGTTTCCTACTCTGACGGTTCGTAGTCTCTCCCGTTTTGCTCTGGTGGGGGGGGGGGTTTGTGTGGCGCCTGTACACGTGCGTAGTCTCTCCCGTTTCACTCTGGGGGGGGGGGGGGGCTTTGTGTGGCACTTGCGCACTATGTCTTTTGCGTCCACAGGCAGGTCCTTGCGTCCATATCCAGTTTACCATTCTCGTTTAGTAATATGGATGTGGATTGTAACACCCGGGGAAATAGGACTATTGACCTACTGTATGCAAACGTTAAAGACACATACAGTGCCACCCCGCTGCCTGTGCTTGGGAAAGCAGATCATAACCTGATTCTGCTTCAGCCACACTACAAACCAAGAGTGAGGGAGCTACCTATGACCACATGCTCATTCAGGAGGTGGTCCCCTTAGTCAGAGTAGGCTCTGAGAGACTGCTTTGGAACTATGGACTGGGATATCCTACAAGGATCATATAGTGAGAACATTGAGGAGGCTGCTGACTGCACTACTGACTACGGAACTACGGACTGGGATATCCAACAAGGATCATATAGTGAGAACATTGAGGAGGTTGTTGACTGCACTACTGACTACATCAACTACATCAACTTCTGTATGGACATTGTAGTTCCAGTAAGAATAGTACGCTGCTATGCTAACAACAAGCCATGGATTACAAGTGACATTACAAGCCATGGATTACAAGTGAAGAGTCCTCTATAGTGCATCTTCAACCTGAGCCTGGAATAGGGGAGACATCTTGCATCACCCCAGTCCCAAAGGTATCATGTCCTAGTGAGCTGAATGACTTCAGGCCTGTCGCTCTGACGTTACATGTGATGAAGACCATGGAGCGGCTGCTGCTTCACCACCTGAGGCCACAGGTCTACCACGCCCTCGACCCTCTGCAGTTCGCATACCAGGAGAAGGTGGGAGCGGAGGATGCCATCATCTATATGCTACACCAATCCCTCTCCCACTTGGACAGAGGCAATGGTGCTGTAAGAATTACTTTTCTAGACTTCTCTAGTGCCTTCAGCACCATCCAACCTCTGCTCCTTAGGGACAAGCTGACAGAGATGGGAGTAGATTCATATCTGGTGGCATAGACCATGGGCTATCTTACAGACAGACCTCAGTATGTGCGTCTCGGGAACTGCAGGTCTGACATTGTGGTCAGCAACACAGGAGCGCCACAGGGGACTGTACTTTCTCCGGTCCTGTTCAGCCTATATACATCGGACTTCCAATACAACTCGGAGTCCTGCCACGTGCAAAAGTTGGCTGACGACACTGCTATCGTGGGCTGCATCAGGAGTGGGCAGGAGGAGAAGTATAGGAACCTAATCAAGGACTTGTTAAACTCAAAACACCTACACCTGAACACCAGCAAAACCAAGGAGCTGGTGGTGGATTTTAGGAGGACCAGGCCCCTAATGGACCCCGTGATCATCAGAGGTGACTGTGTGCAGAGGGTACAGACCTATAAATACCTGGGAGTGCAGCTGGATGATAAATTGGACTGGACTGCCAATACTGATGCTCTGTGCAAGAGAGGACAGAGCCGGCTATACTTCTTTAGAAGGCTGGCATCCTTAAACATCTGCAATAAGATGCTGCAGATGTTCTATCAGACGGTTGTGGTGAGTGCCCTCTTCTACGCGGTGGTGTGCTGGGGAGGCAGCATAAAGAAGAGGGACGCCTCACGCCTGGACAAACTGGTGAGGAAGGCAGGCTGTATTGTAGGCACGGAGCTGGACAATTTGACATCTGTGGCAGAGCTACGGGCGCTGAGCAGGCTCCTGTCAATCATGGAGAATCCACTGCATCCGCTGAACAGTATCATCTTCAGACAGAGGAGCAGCTTCAGCAACAGACTGCTGTCACTGTCCTGCTCCACTGACAGACTGAGGAGATCGTTCCTCCCCCACACTATGTGACTCTTCAATTCCACCTGGGGGAGTAAACATTAACATTATACAAAGTTATTGTCTGTTTTACCTGCATTTTTATCACTCTTTAATTTAATTTTTTTTTTTTTTTTTTTTTATCAGTATGCTGCTGCTGGAGTTTTTGAATTTTCCCTTGGGATTAATAAAGTATCTATCTATCTATCTATCTATCTATCTATCTATCTATCTATCTATCTATCTATCTATCTATCTATCTATCTATCTATCTATCTATCTATCTATCTATCTGTCTGTCTGTCTGTCTGTCTGTCTGTCTGTCTGTCTGTCTGTCTGTCTGTCTGTCTGTCTGTCTGTCTGTCTGTCTGTCCATTATTAAAATACAATTACAGTCTCCAGCCATTGTAATTTTATAAGTGCCCATACAATTCATTTTGCATAAATCCTCTATTGTCCGCAGTAGCATATATGTTTACCACTATTACTTCAGATTTGAATAAAACTTGCTACAAGTGGGACTTTTTGAACAATTAAAATTAATTTCTCTGGTTTACTTATTATCTAGAATAAATAATTTTTGGCTGATCCAGTCTCTTTTCAGTTGAAAACAGTCCTTACTCGTGAGGTGAACCTCCTATAAAAATCCAGTCTTGGCCTTGAAGCCTGTGAGAAGGATATTTTTATTGGACAATGACAAAGATATTTGACATTCTGGCTTACAATGTTCAATGATTTATCAGAGATATACTGCTTTGGTGCATTAGGAAAGATTTTGTAGTCTTAATTCTTCCATGTGAAGCCTGAAAAACCAAGAGGACTAATTTAGAACATTTGTGTTAGGTAGAATGCCCAGTGGGCGCTAGGAGGTCTTTTGGATTAGGAACCCCTTCAGATTTTGTTTTTTTTTTCTCCAGCAAAACTGAAGTTTTTTTTTTTTTTCTGTCCTCATGACCATCTGAGCTTGCTTTTTTTATTACATACTTTATAATATTATTGTCTAATCTTGTTTGTTTGTGTTTTTTATTAACTTCCTTTTTATTTCATCTAGTAAAGCACTTTGAACTACATTGCTTGTATGAAAATGTGCTATACAAGTAAGTTCTGTTGTTGTCGTTAACTAAAAGCAGTGAGTTATTCTAGGTTTCAGCTTTAACACTGATTTCATATTTTTATTGCCAGGTGTTATAACTGGTAAACTGACTAATAAATTGACACATATAATTGTGGAGTTAAAAGAATGTGAACAGTAATAACTTGCTTGCTTTCTCCTTTCTTCCCTCCCCACTCCCCCAAACTTTCTTCCATCTTGCCTACCATGTATAGGTAAGGCCATATATCACAGGCCTAGCCCTCTGATATTCCAAGAGTCAAATTCTGTGAAATACTTAACTTGCATGTTCAACCAACATGAAACATGTCATCCCTGTCTGGTTTCAAGATACATTTTGTTTTATTGAATACTTTGAAAATAACATACAAGGAAAGGTTGGAAAGGGAAAGGAATGGATATTTAAGAAAATGTGCTGTTCTAGTGGGCCATATTGCTCTGATTCTCTCACTTAACTTCCTGGTGTTTTGTTTTGCCGTCTTTCTCCCATCAAGTGCCATCAAACAGACTCTTTTCTCATCTTCCATCTCTATGTCTCTTTCACTTTACCCTCTTCATTTCCTCCCAGCCAGTAAGCATTTCCCCAAACATTATCCCAACTCTAAGCTAAGTTTCCAATCTGCTGTACAGTCATTTTAAAAGTATGTTTGAGCATTGAAATTGTTTTTTAGGGATCTAGATGTGTAATAACTGCTATGCCTTAATTGGCCCTTAAAGAGCTTTGTCCCTTTATAGGTACAATGTTGCCCCATCTATTCAAGAATCTGTAGCAATCAGGAAGTCTTCTGTCTTTCATTTGTTTTTTACTTTTGAAAGTTTTTAATATTTTCTTTTGACTTTACATGATGTGAAAGCTTTTGTCAGAAGTGCATGAGGTTAATTTATATATTTTTGGATGTTGCTTTTCCTCAGTTATGTTATTAATTTCGTATTATTTCCTTATTTACATGTATTGTTTCTTCTCACTGTTGTTATAGTAAAGCCATGGGCAGGCAATGATTAGTTTTTAAAAATTGTGAACTTTTCATTACCTCCTAATGTGTTCTTAATTTTTTTTTCTTCTTGCTTTTATTTATTATTGTTCTTTCATGGACACCTCCTTTTTGTAGTTGTTTTGTCTTGGTAGGATAATATATTACTCTACTTTCCCCTTTTGTATTATTAATGTGTAGCCTTTGACAGAATGCCTCAGATCTCACAGACTTACCACTGTTTATAAGGTATTGTAGTATATAACTTCTCCCTCCCTTTTACATTTATAACCTCAGGCAATTAGGTGTAGTAAAAGACAAGCAGAAGTTAAGTTACACTTTAAATAATATATTATTGATAATATTCATAAATAATAAAAATAAGCAAAGTACATTTGGATATTGGCAACCATACAACCTGATAAATGTTGATGTGTAGTTTTAGGCGGCACACAGACTTGTTAGTTACTTAAAATGTCTCTAGTTCAATTTTGGTTAGCTTTCGTCAGACCAGGCAACATGCCTGTCTCAATATGGCTGCCGAGTTGTGCGTCTCATGGCAATGCTGTGACATAGAGATGCTTCTTCATTGTGATGCGTGTAAGAGAGAGAGGGAGGGGTAAAGCAAGCAAATTTATGGATTCTCTCTCCAAACCCTACAGCCAATAGTGCTTCATTGTACTTAATGGCTTCAGGCAACTTTAGACCAATGGGGCACACAATAACTTTCACACCTGCCTCCAAAACCATTTGTTGAGCTGATGTTTGTCGGCTAGGCAGTCTGACTTTCCTGTGGGGGATGATTGAGAGAGTCCTGCAGAGAATCACTTAACAACTTGGTTTGAGTCACTTCCCCTAACCCTGTCATAAAATTACAAAGAGTCCTAAAAGAGGGGTGGGGGTACTTAACTATACAAATAAAGACATACAAAATATTTATCAACTTATATGCAAAATTTCACACCACAACAGTAGTCTATGACATGAGGTGAGCTATTGCAGCTGTTTCCTAAGCACCGCTAGGAAGAGAACAACGGGGACAATGGAGCATCCCACTTTTCCAAAGAGATGGCCTTCAGGAAAGACAGTGCTTAAGCAAAAAGCAAAACAAAAAAACTCATAAGGAAAGGAGCTCTGTTTTTAAATGTTTTTCATATCAGCTTCTGTGTAGCATCCTTGACTATTCTTCCGCTCTGCCTTTGATGAAAGCCCTTTCAAAATCTCTGGCGCTCACTAATAAATAAAACATTCTTATTTCTGACTGCAACTTTTCCTAAAGAACATCCATCTATCAATCCATCCATCTATTCTACCCACTGACAATGCAGGTATGGAGCGCAAGGCAAGAACAACACTGGACTGGGCTCCAATCCATCACAAGGCAAACACACACACACTCACTCATGCCAAATTAACAATGCCAATGCGCATCATCTGCACATCTTTGGACTGTGGGAAGAAACCAGAGCTCCCAGAGGAAACCCATGCGTACACAAGGAGTAAATGCAAATTCCAAATAGGGAGCACCCAGGGAGCGGGTGCCACTGTGTCACCCCCTTTGGAACATGTTAGCCTTACAGATCACAGCAGGAAAGTCTATTTCTTAAAACTGTTAAATAGAAATTGTTAGAATTTCAGATGAGCTATGGTGTCTGGTTGACATGCAATTTCCAAAGGCCACGTCAACCTTAGGATGGCAAACAACAGGGTGAGGTCCAAAGAAATTTCCTGGTGAGACAGAGAGATAGAGGTGCACCAGGCAAAGGTTTTTAAACTGGGGGCTGCGGCAGCCCTGCTGAGGTTGACTTTGATAATACAAATATGAGGCAAATTTTAAAGATTTTCTTTAAATGATTTCACACAGTTTTTAAATAAGTAAAACTCAAAATATTATTCAACTGTTTCTTTAAAGTAGTCCTTGTGACAGGAGGCAGGGCTGGTCTGAAGTCCTAGCTGGGATAAACTCCATACCTTCACTTGAGGCCAGTGTAATGGATGGACACAGGGGGTGGTTTCCTCCCAAGAGCACATGCTCCCCAGACAATGGGTAGCAGCCTTCCTGAGCCAGTATTCCCATTCCTGTATCTGCAAGGCCTGTTGGAAATTGTGGTCCCGTGGGGCAGCCCAGCTGGGTTCCCTGTTCACCAACAGGGGGAGCTGCTGGGGAGGGCTGTCCCTACTTTAAGGGGCTTCTGCCTGACCCGGGAGCACTTCCTCCTTGACACCAGATATATTCTTACGTCTGGCATAAAAGAGGCCACCTTTGTGTACTGGGTGGTCAGAGTCAGGAGAAGGTGGATGAGACTGCACGGGAGGTGTAGGAGGAGGAGGTTAATGCTTGCTGTGTGTTCTAGAAGGAAGGAAACTGAAACCCTGTGGAGGTATTCTCTGAAATAAATGTATTTTATTCATACCCAGGACTGTGTTGTGAAGTTGTGTCTGGGGGTTTTGGGTACTGGAACACCCCCTATAGGCCACATCCTCTATCAATACAGGTCTTCACAACCTGTGTGATACATGAGACAATATCCAAAACAAAGGGAAAAATTCTCCCATAACACATAAAGTGGCTGAACCCGTGTGCTCGGCTTTGATTAAATTCCACCGTTCGCCTACACCTCACAGTGCTCCTGCTTTGAGACTTCACTCACATTTCACCAACTACACCTCATTTTTCTTCTCTATGTCAACTACCAATACCAAGATGAAGTCTCCTTCTGCTTACATGAAGTTTAATGTAGTCTCATTCTTTCACTCCCCACCTTTTTCACTAGATCCATGCCAGAACTGAGACTGCCCAGAAATTACTCCCCAAAACAAAGGGATTTTTGAAAAAAAAAAAGGTGGGTGCTCTCTTTCTCTCCCCTTCCACTCCCCAAAGAAAAGTTTTCACAGTTTGTGTATGTGTGTCTCCCTCTTCAAGGTCCTATACATCAACATTACAATATTTTTAGTTTTGATAAATGTTTTTCATTTTTATAACAATTTTAGAAATTGTCAGACTAATGCTGAAGAATATACAAGAAGGAGCAAAGACCAATATTAATAATTATCAGTAATAAAATGAATGTACCCAACAATTCGTTTTAATTTCCCATTATTATTAATCAACAGTGTAAAACTTTTGTTTGAGTTTTCAATGTTCAGGTACCTTCATCCTTTCTTAGAAAGTAAATACAAGAACAGGGAGAACATAGAAGAAGAAGTGTAGCCAAGAAGCAGATGCAGCCTTTACATCGACTTTGACCTATTTGGCAGTTTTTTGACCTGTAATATAAGTAACTTGTGAATACTTCTTTTGAACTGAATTTATATGTGACTGTATAATTTTTAAAGTTGAAAGTATGGAAATTTTGAGTATTCTATACTATTCTAACATTACTTATAATTAATTTAAAAAAGCATTTACCTTACATAAACTAGGAACAATTATAAAAGAAATACATGAGGAAGTAAGATTGGATTTCACTTTTGATAAGAGCAGTCAATAGCAATGCATGTTAATGCAAGGTGTAAACTAGGCCCTTATTTCTTATGCACATTAGTATGCATTTTGATGGAAAAGAGGGATGTAGAGAGTGAGAAATCACATAATTGCAACATGAAACCAAGACAAATGTTTGGTGCTTTTCTAAAAAAAAAAAGTGAATATCCCAAGAAACCTTCAAACTGTGCCTCTGTTTCAGGCACACAAATGGACTTTCAGCCATGATCACTAACACTGTGTGTTGTTTTAAAGATAGATCAATATTTCTCTGATGAAAGGGATTAAGGTTGGGACACATCTTGATCATTTGCCATATTACTTTAGTTCCCTGATGTCATGTTTGGTCCAATCTGACTCTGGTTCCTCAGCATATGTTGCTCCTTGTTGAGTCTTTGAGTACTCTTATAGCTTGGCCAACAGGCTGTGCCATCATTATACCAAGACTGTGTTATACCAGACACAGATTTTTGTTAATCTAAAAGCCGAACTACAAGAAACATACTGTAAAAGAAAAAAGACAACGTTAAAAAAAAATGATATTTACATGTTGCACACAAAATGCATTATCCACCCAACAATAAGGTGGTACCATTTAGCACATTCCCACCTCTTATTTAAAACAATAATTCTTTTTCGAAGAATGGCTAAAAGGTAAGCTTTGTTTGGTAGTTTGCAGGGTGCAACAAGTTTACCCATTTACCACTGAAAAAAAAAATGGTTTATATACAAATGAAAAAGATATATAACAAACTACAGTGTAAGAGCCATTTGCTAGTTAATTAGGTTATGTTAAATTGATATAAGTATTTTCTTAGTTATACATTAATGCCTAGTCTATAGGAGGTCCTTTTACAACCCCTATAAGCTGAATTGAAATGGAATATCCTAATTATTTCCTGTGTCTCGGACTGCATATCAGTCCCAGTTTATGATCTGCTTTGCAGTAAGTAAGGCATGGAGGGCACACAGTTTGAAACTGTGCCCTAGTGAACACACCACATCTCATAACATATCACTTTGACCTTATTGAATGTGCCATACATATAGAACTTACTGAATGTATTAAGTAAAGCATATATGAGTTTGCAATAGAAAAATAACACAACTTTTAAGTATAGAAAGTAACTTACAGTAAGTTTAACAAGAAAAAGCTAAGCTTGTAGAAGGAACATTTTTCCTTTTTTGCCTTTTATTCTGCACGTGTAACAACCTTTTTCTCTATTTTTGTGTGAACTGTTTTGCTTTGAATTTTCACTAAACCCTTTTAAAATGGACTTTATTGGACTGAGAAATGTCTTTTGTACGTGTAGCAGTAGCAGCTCGATTTCGAGATCCTGGAAAAGACGCAACTACATACAATGTGAAGTGCTTAAATACATTTAGTAGTAGCTTGAAAAAGAGCTGAATGTACTTACAAGTGTAATCATGATTCCATCTGTGATGAGTGATGAACAGGTATAACAGTTAAAAATGCTATTTACATATCATAAATTAAATGTTTAATTTAATATTTTTGAGAATGAAGTAAAGGTATCACCACAGAACGTCCTCTGTGAGGCAGAACTTTGCACTTATAACTGATGTCTGACACCTTTGCATACTTGATTGCTTCAGATATCTGAAAGATGCAATATATATTTAGGAAGTCTGAGTTAAACGGATAGGTAAAAATGACATCTTCATGAACACCTTGTAAACAACTTGTTCACTGGACTCAACAATGTTGTATAATATGCACACATCATCTCCTGTGATGAAGACATTGTCCCCCGTTGAGATTTTAATAACCCATTGTTCACAACACATTTGGCAGTACTGTCTATGTACACAAAGTCCATCTGGTCTTGGTCCAACATAATGTGGTTTCACTAAAGCCTTTGAGACCAGACCAGTTGGTGCACCAGCAGTTTGCTCAGTCTTTGGACAATCTGAACAACTCAACATTCAGGCTTTCTAAGTTTGAAGGTGGTTTTCATAAGACAATCCAAATAACCATGTTACTATACATCCTGAGGAAGATTGACTGAAAAATGTTCATTATATACAATCTGATCTTTGCCATAAATCTCACCAAAATGGTTCACAAATGTTTGAAGCAATGTACATCCATACCAACAGCAGGATGAAGAAAGCAATGGACTGACTAAAATTATAATGGCAGAGAACAGCAGGAGGAAGTTGTAATGCATCCTGATATCCAGAATAAAGGCAGAACAACAGGGCCCTGTGTAAAATAGAAACAGTACAGATTCTGTTGCCTTCCATTGGTCAATTTCTCTCAGTGTCCTAGGTTTCCAAGCAAATTCCACTGGTATGCAGGGTTTCAAGTCATTTAAACAGTCTGATAATCTAACAATAATATTACAGTTTTTTACAATTGCTAAAGCACAATTTTGACAACAAGGCTCATTGTTGCAAATCATTTAGCACAATTCACAAAACACCTCACCCAAAGAGCAAAACACCTCACATATCCTGCAAAATGAAACACTGCAACCAAAACTACATATATAATGATCATAATCAAACTACTGCACTAAATGGCACACATGTCAGTTATATCACCAGATTTTTGTCTAACCAACTACACACTGTTGGGCAAAATGAAAAGCACTCTCATCTTTAGTATGCTCTGCCACAATACTAAAATAGTCCAAATTGTAGAAAATTAGAGTGTTCACATGCACAGAAATATTTGCAGATACACACACATGCATTTATTTTTTTATTTTTCACCAAACAAGTCAGTGCAACATATGCACAGCAGATATATTTACAATGGAGCGAACAAATATATGCTCAGAAAAAACAGTAAACTGAAAAAGAAAATGTGCAGAAGAAATATATAGAAAAAAAAGAGGCAAGAAAAATAATTAGGCAGCATCTTGCCTCTCAGCTGGGTCTGGCCACAAAGCCTCGTCCACATCACAGGCAATATCTTCCCTTGCCAGACATCGAGGGAAGAAGTGCCTTGAGTGCCTTATCCATCCCTGAATCGCACCCACATCAATTTCATCACATGCCTCTTCCATAGCCTGCACAAGAGGCATGCGCACATAGGGCTGCCGGTCGTATACCTTCCACCGTCATGCCGAAAAGAACTCTTCTATGCGGTTCAGAAATGGTGAGAATGGTGGGAGGTATTGCACGAGAAACAGTGGGTGGTCAGCAAACCAATTTTGGACTGGGGCTGCATGATGAAAGCTCACGTTGTCCCATACTACAACATACCGGATTCTTGCATGGTCTGCATCATTCATACGCTCTGGTGGAATGAGAATATTATGGAGTCTGTCCAGAAATGTTAGAATATGGCCTGTGTTGTATGGTCCAAGGTTGGCATGACGGTGGAGGACACCATGCATATTGGAGATGGCAGCGCACATTGTGATGTTCCCACCACGTTGGCCAGGAACATCTATAATGGCTCTGTGGCCAATGACGTTTCTTCCCCTTCTTCTGGTCTTTGCTAGGTTAAAACCAGCCTCATCTATGAAGATGAACTCATGTGGGATTGCATGAGCATCCATTTCCAGTAGTCCCTGAAAACAATGAACTAAAATCAGTCAATATGGTGTTATCCAGTACACTGGGAAACAATGTTGCGTGTAATGTGCTGCAGTCAATATTGTACTTACATCCACATATACTCGTCTGAGCTCTTTGTTTCTTTGAGAGTTTCTCTCAAAAGGCACCTTATACAATTGTTTCAGGTTGATTTGGTTTCGCTTGAGAATGCAAGCCAATGTGGACAGACTGACTCGTTGAATGTTGGTGAATATGGTGTTGTCTTGGATGATATTGCTTTGAATTTCTCTTAATCTGATTTCATTATTCTCCAAGACCAAGTTTACAATGGCAGCTTCCTGTACCCCTGTGAACATTTCGCCCCTTCCTCCACCATGGTTGTGTCTCTCAGTCCTTTACAAAAACAAAAATATAGGGCTTGGACAATGCAGCCTAAAGATTCCCCCACAGTAGAGTAAATTGGACAGGAAACTTGTACAGTTAGTATATGACATTAGCCATTCATGAAGTACACAGGTGTCACCCAACTGATACACTATGACATGGGGTGTACTACACAGTGGGAAAGACATTTTGGTTGCATACCTGTGCTCCAGTCTAAATGTCCGGATGACAGAGGCAACAGTAAAACGGCTCAAGTTGGGCTGCACTCTACGTCCAGCCTCTTGCATTGTCAGCCCATGGTTGATGACATGATCGACTAAGGTTGCTCTGATTTCATTTGACAGATGCTGTCTACTTCACCCATGACCTCCTATACCAGCTCTGCCCCTACCTCTCACTCTTCCTCCCCCTCTCATCCTCACCCTCCCTCTTCCTCTTCCTCTTCCTCTCTCTGCAATGTCTTCCATTGTTCTTGAAAAAAAGGTGCTCACCTGTGGTCTTTTTATAGTGCTTACTTCCTGATTGAAGTGGTAACAATTAACCATTGAGGTGTTTGGCCAGGTGGCACATATATTGGCCAATTAGCTCATGTTCTGTCCTTTTGAATGGCAGTGTGTTGTAATGGCAAACATGTGACTTTATGTCAGATTGTTGTGTCTTATGCAGAGAACTGTGTTCAGTGCATTTAGAAAGTGCCATTTTGAATTGCAAAATGTGTGTAAAGCAGGAAATGTGTTTAGAGTTTTAGAGACTTGAGAAGAGGTTTTGCTCTCTGTGTGTCAGTTTGAATAATTGTGCTATGCATGTCATTTTTGTGTGTTAGCAATTGTGAAAAACTGTAACAAGTAATTGAAAATTTAGAGGACCTCCGAGACAAATTCAATGACATCCTGACACCCTCAAAGCAAACTAAATGCATGTAATCAACTGGAAACTGTGATACCATGCCAATGCATGCTCCATGAAAAGCATGGGAGCCACATCAATGTTCTTCATCAAGTTTTTGTGAAGATAATTAATCTGTTCTGAGAGTGTAGTCAATTAAAGGAAAAGGCAGGTATATCACAAATGACAGAATCTTCCTTCAGAAAGAGCAGTTTGCCATTAAAAGAAAACCCATTTTCTAATTCCTTTAATTCAGTAACAAAATCTTTCATAAACACCTCAGCTGACATTGGTTTGTTTGGCCTACAAAACAGTCCTACAGGATCCTTCACTGGAAGACTGCAGACAAGTCCCAAAATAGGCCAAAGCTGAATGCCAGTGTTTTTAAATAAGGACATTCCATTTACATTGATCTGCAACTATGAGGTAAAGCCTTCAGTGATTGTGACTATGTTAACTAAAATTGTTTTCCTAATAGAAACAAGGGTACCAAAATACAGCCAACCTTATTCTGAATAGAATACCTACTGTTAGTATTCTGGAGTGTTCTTGCATCCTTAGTATCCAGGGAGTTCGTGATGATGAAATAGAATTACACATTAATTTATAGAGAAAAGTTACAAACATTATTAAATACTACTATCTTTAGTTTAGACAAAACACAAACAAATATTGTCTATCAGCAATAATGTAAGAGGTAATGAAACAAAGCCAACTATTGCAGCTGATCATTGCTTAAATAAAACAGATTTATAAGTACATTTATATAACAGCATTTTAAATATCTATCAAGGTTAGACAGAAGCCACCAAAAATAAATGGATGAATGATTGAAATCATTAATGACAGCTAAATACCTCACTATCCTCCATATAACTTAAATTGTAATATAACAAAACGAGACTCACTAATATAAGTTTATAAAGATTATTTTACTATTTAGTGGAATCCAGCAATCTACCAATTTATATTTATCAAATATATATTCACTAGTCTAATTTGGATATCGCTTATACCCCATGACTTTAAATGGGAGAGAAAATAATGTAGAAATTCTGCTTATAAAATGTTGTTAGATAAGCATATAACTTCTTCAGGAATCTACTAAATTTAAAATACCTACACATTAATTTTAGTATCTGAATTTAAGATATTGTTATCTTATGTTGTCATATTTTTATCCTGTAATTTTTGTACAAATTAGGAGTGCAACATGAATTCTATTTACATTTTATTAAAGTGAAGAAATCAGAAAAAATGTAACTATGCAATCTTCCATAAAATAAACAGATGCCGAAAAAGTTTATAAAGTAAAATAAATTACCATAGGCATAGGTACATTTAATTAAAATAGTGTTTTGTAACCTCCATGTCACATAGTGGGTTGCATAATGTTGCCTAACCTATTTTTCCACGCAAACCCCAGCCCTTCCCGCCCCTGCTCCGACAGTTGTGTTTCATTCACCAAGGGAACCCCACCTTGTGGGTTGCAAAGACACTTACATGGGAAAAATAAAAACTGAATCATGACACCATAAAAACTTGGGAAGCGCTGCTTTAAAATACATGCTTTTTTTCTCCCTTACTGATATAATCCCACATTAAACTCAAAAACTTAAATATTTTAAGAGCACAGCAGCTCCTAACCCTTCTTTGGTGGACACCATAGTAATAATAATAATAATAATAATTCATTACATTTATATAGCGCTTTTCTCAGTACTCAAAGCGCTATCCACACAGGGAGGAACCAGGAAGTGAACCCACAATCTTACACAGTCTCCTAACTGCAAAGCAGCAGCACTACCACTGCAGGACTTTCACATCATGAAATAATGACCAACATATGAAAGGTGCCCTAAATATGTGCCAGTACTAAAAATTATTTTAGCAACATGCTAACATGATTTATTATATTTCACTTTAACCTGCTTTGCTGGTGATACATTTAAAATAACTATGAAAGGCTAGCTCTATTTAAAAAGCTGCTTTTTCTTATTATTATTTCTCACAACTTTAAAAATTGAATTTATAAACTCACTTGCTCCCAGAACAACTGTGTTCTCTTCATAAATGTTTGATTTTCATGCTGTTGGTTGTAGCACACAAATTTGAGCGTGAACTCACATGCACTTAACATAACATAAGCAGGAAACAGAGCATATCCCATTAACATTAACTTAAGGTCTGGCAGAAAGAGCTTGAACTATACATAAATTTGCATGACGAAATGTGGGCAGATCCACATATCCCTCCGACAGAATCGTGAACCGAGCTTGCCAGAATCTGACACTGAATCTGCAAATCTGTTATGGTGTCAAAAATAGAATGAGACTGCTATGTGAATTTGCCATGTTGTACCCAGATCCGTTCCTGAGGCAGCTGCTGTTGGGGTGGTTAATATTATGTTTTGTCATCTAAAAATATTTAGGTATCTTCTTCTTCTTTCGGCTGTTTCCCTGGCAGCTCTATCCTTAACATCCCTTTCCCAATATATCCAGCATCTCTCGTCTGCACATGTCCAAATCAATGCAATCTCGCTTCTCTGACTTTGTCTCCCAACCGTCCAACTTGAGCTGACCCTCTAATGTACTCATTTCTAACCCTGTCCTTCCTCGTCACACCCAGTGCAAATCTTAACATCTTTAACTCTGCCACCTCCAGCTCTGTCTCCTGCTTTCTGGTCAATGCCATCGCCTCCAACTCATATAACATAGCTGGTCTCACTACGGTCCTTTAGACCTTCCCTTTCACTCTTTGTGATACCCGTTGTCACAAATTACTCCTGACACTCTTCTCCACCCATTCCACCCTGCCTGCGCTCTCTTTTTCACCTCTCTTCCACAATCCCCATTACTCTGTACTGTTGATCCCAAGTATATAAACTCATCCACCTTCGCCGACTCTACTCCTTGCATCCTCACCATTCCACTGACCTCCCTCTCATTCACACATGTATTATGAAAACCATCTTTTTAAAAATGAGCTATTGAGAAGTTCCTTAAATGTTCATACTTGAACTTGAACATACATTCTTTGCATGTAAATCAACATTTTCTGTTATCTGTTTATTTTCTGAGAGTCTCCAGCAGCCCCAGGGAATTCTCAAGCTTTCCCAGGCCAGGAAAGAGATGGCAGAAGATATAATTGTTTTGCTATAGTCAGGTTTGTTCCATGGCTTAATTTTAATTTCCCTATTTGTGCCTTCTTTGTTTATTTTAAAGTATTATTCTTTATATGCCTATTGCAATTATGTATTTTTGTTAATGTTCTTCTGTTAATTTATTAATATGCTTGTTTTGTGCTTCTCCTATGTCCCTTGTGCTTTGTGGGCGGATCCCCAAGAGGCAGACCCTCCTTGTCATCACCACCTTCATGTTCTGGAGTGGGGAGTCAATTCTTTAGTGGTTCATTGAAGTTTGAAGAGTTCTTTTCTTTTGTGAATATTTGATTTTTCAGATTCTGGATTTTTGCCTCTAATTTGTGATTTTGCTTAGGATTTAGGTTTGGGGCTTGTTTGCCTTGGATTGCCTATTTACGCAAAATCCTTTTACATTCATTTTTCCTTTTTTGCCATTTTTTGTTCCTCTGGTTTATACAAATACAGTGGAACCTTGGTTTGCAAGCATAATTCATTCCAGAAACGTGCTTGCAGTCCAAAGCACTCATATATCAAAGTGAATTTCCTCATAAGAAATAATGGAAACTCAGATGATTCATTGCACAACTCAAACTATTCATATAAAATGATTAATACAAAATATAAAGTAAAAATAAACAAATTAACCTGCACTTTACCTTTGTAAAGAATCATGGCTGGTGTGAGTGAGTTTCTAAACTCTTGTGGGATTCCACCCAACGGGACGACACGCAGAAGAGCGTCCCAAAGCAATCGCAGTCTCCCAGCACTATAGCAGTTCACCGTAAAAGCGAATCCAAAAAGATTGCAGACATGCTATAAGCGCCTGGGGACGGGGACTCGCACGTCACAGCACACACGCGCGGGCACACACACTCACACACAGTCACAATGCTGTAGTAAACAGTATACGCTCGTACAGATGTTGACTATATGAGTGAGGCACGCCGACTCAGACAGAGAATAGGAGATTGCCCACAATCGAGAGAGAGAAGAACCATCAGCTCAGTTGTGATCACATGACTCTCAGCAGACAAAGCGTATACATACTACTCGTATTGCAAGACCTCGCTCATTTATCAAGTCAAAATGTATTAAAAATTTTAGCTCGTCTTGCAAAACACTCGTACACCAAGTTACTCACAAACCGAGGTTCCACTGTACATTCTTCTTTTATGAAGGTTCTTTGTGGAGTTGTTTCTCAAACCCAATACTTTTTAAGGTTTTCCTTTCTTTGAATGGTGTTTTGGTATCCATCCATCCATCCATCCTCTTCCGCTTATCCGTGGTCGGGTCGCGGGGGCAGTAGATTGAGCAGAGATGCCCAGACTTCCCACTCCCCGGCCACTTCTTCTAGTTCTTCCGGGAGAATCCCAAGGCGTTCCCAGGCCAGCCGGGAAACATAGTCCCTCCAACGTGTCCTGGGTCTTCCCCGGGGCCTCCTCCCGGTTGGACGTGCCCGGAACACCTCACCAGGGAGGCGTCCAGGAGGCATCCTGATCAGATGCCCAAGCCACCTCATCTGACTCCTCGCAATGCGGAGGAGCAGCGGCTCTACTCTGAGCCCCTCCCGGATGATTGAGCTTCTCACCCTATCTTTAAGGGAGAGCCCAGACACCCTGCGGAAAAAACTCATTTCAGCCGCTTGTATTTGCGATCTCGTTCTTTCGGTCACTACCCATAGCTCATGACCATAGGTGAGGGTAGGAACATAGATCGACTGGTAAATTGAGAGCTTTGCCTTACGGCTCAGCTCCTTTTTCACCACGACAGACCGATGCAGAGCCCGCATTACTGCGGACGCTGCACCGATCCGCCTGTCGATCTCATGCTCCATTCTTCCCTCACTCGTGAACAAGACCCTGAGATACTTGAACTCCTCCACTTGGGACAGGATCTCGCTCCCATCCCTGAGAGGGCACTCCACCCTTTTCTGGCTGAGGACCATGGTCTCGGATTTGGAGGTGCTGATTCCCATCCCAGCCGCTTCACACTCAGCTGCGAACCGATCCAGAGAGAGCTGAAGATCACGGTCTGATGAAGCAAACAGGACAACATCATCTGCAAAAAGCAGTGACCCAATCCTGAGTCCACCAAGCCAGACCCCCTCAACACCCTGGCTGCGCCTAGAAATTCTGTCCATAAAAGTTATGAACAGAATCGGCGACAAAGGGCAGCCCTGGCGGAGTCCAACTCTCACTGGGAACGGGTTCGACTTACTGCCGGCAATGCGGACCAAGCTCTGACACCGATCGTACAGGGACCGAACAGCTCTTATCAGGGGGTCTGGTACCCCATACTCTCGGAGTACCCCCCACAGGATTCCCCGAGGGACACGGTCGAACGCCTTTTCCAAGTCCACAAAACACATGTAGACTGGTTGGGTGAACTCCCATGCACCCTCCAGGACCCTGCTAAGGGTGTAGAGCTGGTCCACTGTTCCACGACCAGGTCGAAAACCACACTGTTCCTCCTGAATCCGAGGTTCGACTATCTGAAGGACCCTCCTCTCCAGAACCCCCGAATAGACTTTTCCAGGGAGGCTGAGAAGTGTGATTCCTCTGTAGTTGGAACACACCCTCCGGTCCCTCTTCTTAAAGAGTGGGACCACCACCCCGGTTTTTTATTCATCATAGAAGGTTATATTGAACCGCACTTTGTCTCATCCCTCACCTAGGACCAGTTTGCCTTGGGTGGCCCTACCAGGGGCATAAAGCCCCGGACAACAGAGCTCCTAGGATCATTGGGACACGCAAACCCCTCCACCACGATAAAGTGGCGGTTCGAGGAGGGGGTGTTTTGGTATATTTTAGGTTATTTAACTCTTTTAGTGCTGATTTTTTTATTTCTTTTATCCCAGGACTAAATATTTTTCCAAATATTCACTGTTTTAAAATCACACAAAGCAATGGTTTTATACATCAATCAACAAAAAAAATATTAATGACAAATGTCAATATCTAGCACGTTGTATGAGTCTCTATACTATGTGATTTCACATACATATTACATACATGTTACATGGCAAACTCCAGCAAAGTATGATAACACTCAAAGCAGCCAATTGCACGCATTGCCACATTACACTGCTTACAATTTGTGTTGCACTGGTGCCTCTTTTTCAGTTGTATGTTGCCACACACAATGCAACATGTATTTCTTGTCTTCATATGTTGTAGGAAAGTGGCACTCAGTCAGCCTGTCTGGCCTTCCTCGCTTTGCAAAAGGCACTGCTACATACTCTACCAGCAAGGTGTCGACCACCTTCTTACGGAAATCTGCCATAGTCATGCTGCTCTCACTGTTTGCCTGTTTGAACAGGATATATCCATTTGTTAGTGTAACCTCGTGTATGTGATGGTACACAGTGTGGTAACACTTGGTGGACTTATGGCTGTAAGCGTACGACCTCAGCATCTGATCCATTCAATCAACTCCGGCCATTTTACAATTGTACTTCTCTATTGCAACTGGCTTGTCCAGCTTTCTAACTTCTGTATTTCCTCTTTGACAAATGACTTTCTCACATGTGTTGTTCATGTGAACTGTAGTGAGACAAGCCACTCGTTTGACATTGTGCCATGCCACTGCCACCAAGTTTTCTGCCCGCATGAAAACAGGATTGTCACCTCTTTTCATTTTTAGTCTGTCTGGCTTCAGCTGTGAAGCTTGTTCATCCTCACTGTACCACATGCTCCAGTTGCCCTTTTCACACTCGTGCACAGGCCTGGCCATGCCAGGCCAGGGGGTGGCGGGGTGTAGTAAACCTTTCACTTTTATCTCTGTAGACCAGACACCGGAAATTCTGCCTGGTTTCTACGACGTCACTTCCAGTTCTGGCTCGATAACATCACTTCTGGTTCCAGTTAGGAGGATGTCACTTCAGGTTACGGCCCAGAGGGTATCACTTTCGGTTCTGGGTCCCCAATGATGTCACTTCTGCCAACCTGCCTTAAAAGCAAGACAGCTTCCACTTTGTATTCAGTTCTGTTTTGGACTCAGCTTGTACACTTCTGTGTTACCAAAATCTCAATTCTTGCATCCTTAGTCAAGTATACAGGAGGCTGCCTCAAACCTCTTTTAATGTGAAGGCCTATTCATTTCACACCCTGTTCTGCCATAAATTATTCTGGTGATGTGTAGAAATTGTCCATGCACACTACATGACCCAAATGTTCATACCTCTGTAGAAACTCCAGCACAACCTGACTTGTCAAGGTACAGTCCTCTCTACAAAAGGAGTGCTTTCCTGTATATGTCACTACTTTCAAGCAGAAACCAGTGTTTGCTTCTGCTAACACACAATTGTTTATTCCATACCTTGTGGGTTTGTCTGACATATGCTGGCAGAAAAACAGCGCCCCTTGCATTTTATCATAGATTCTTCTACAGACAAATCACGAAAAGGCTGATAAAATTGTATTTTGCCTCAACAAGGTCTAGCAGGGGCTGAACCACGAACCACGTACCTGTCATACTACATAACTTGACCAAAGCAACCAAAGGATAAAGCACATTTTGGACTAGTGCTCCCTAAATTTATATCTCCAGTCCTGTCTCAACGCTATTTGTAATGTCACAAAACTCTTCATCTTGTCTTTCATTATGGGCTTCCACTTTGACAAATGAGAATGTGGTGCAAGCGCATCCTGTGATTCCAAAAATTCCTTGGTGTACCTGTTTGTCTTGTCTGACAGTACCTGAAAGGCAGCCTCAGGAAAGAACAGCCTTAAATAGTCCAATGGCTGGTAATCCATCGTGTTCAACAGCAAGCCGCGCCATGTTGTGAAATCCGGTAGCCAGCTTCACTCCCACGGATTGATGTCTGGGTATTCCTCCTAGGTGATACTTGCCGTAGGCACATCAGCTGCATTAACATGTTCAGGTGGTGGTCAGTCAGCTATGGGCTGATCAGCTGGGGCCTGGTCAGCTGTGGTCTGATCAGCTGATGCAGGTTTCTCACTCACCTGCTCAATCTTCTGATCACTTGCAACAAAATCCTCAGAAAAGACAGTGTCTGACTTAGCGATAATACGCAAAACAGTATTTTTGTTTGTACACTTGCTTCACTCTCTCACCAGATGTCGATGCCATTTTGCCTTTGTGTACGTTTCACTACTCATGCACATGCAGAGATTAGATGTCACATCAGTGGGTCTAACATTCCTCCAAGCAAAGAGGGCCTACCTTTAATGTAACACTGAGTTTTGTCACAGTTTACCTTGACCCGTTTGCCAACTTTTGTCAATATCCGCCCTCAATCCCTCCTGTTGACAAAAATCATCTGCCCTAAAACAGTTAAAGTTATTTGAATTTAAAAAGCCTGTTCCCTGTTTTGAAGTCTATACATGCCTGAAGCCTGCTTATGGAATTGGAAGGTCAGGCTGCTTAGGTTGAGGCTGATTCTACAAACATGGGTCCAGTTGGGTGAGTCTTTTAGAGGCCTCACACCAAGTTTTGTGCTTCTCCTTCATAACAATAACCACACAAGTGAGTTCAGAGTCTTCTCATAGGTGTCTTCACTAGATGTGTAATTGACCTCAACAAACATTTTTCCATGTAGTGACTCTACGCTGAGGACCTTCACTCTGTCATTGAGTGAGTGATAATGTATTTTTGCCACTTGACTATGCAATCTCATTGGGTCATCAACAAAGTTTTTGACCACAAGCATTGATTGCCATCAGTAACTAATATTCCTCCAAAACTTTTCCACACCATAGGGTCAGTTGATTAGCATGAAAGTGTGAGAGCAAGTAATGTTTAGTAAGTAAACTGTTCTGTTAATTCTAGTTGTTCCCTTAATCCTTTTTAAACAAACTTCTTCAAGCTTTTAGCTCATACCGGTTGTATTTTATTTCATGTATTTTTTTCTGCAGTGTTGCCTTTTTAATTTAGTGGGATTCAATGTGTTAAACACATTCTCTAGAAACACAAAAGAGTGAAATGAAGTAGAATCAGTAGGCTTATCTTCTGCTGATTTTTGTACTATTAATCAATTCTTTTGTTTTCAATCATGTGAAGAAGAGAAAGCCATAGCAGGAAAAATGCATGTGAGATCCTCCAGTATTTCCACACAAACCTAGAGAACTAATGGTACACCATATTGTGGATAAACCCCTAAATCTGTGCCCATAGAGGTATATTCCAATTACCTCCAGATGGTGTTTTTTAGAGTGCATCCTAACCAGCATTTCTGATAACCCCATCACTGGAGAAATATCATTTCTGCTGCTTGAATTTACAGTTCCATCCAGCCAATATCTGCACTTCTAAATTCTATTAAAATGTTGTAAGAAACATAAGCCTATGCTGGCAGAACAGGCATTGTAGTGCAATGGCACAACAAGGTATAGATTGGACACTTACACAGACACTGGTTCAATGAACATATACAATTATCCTAACATACATGTGGGAAGAGATCAAAATAACCTTGAAACACCACACACACACACAGGGATATCCCATATTGGAACTGACCTGGCCGTGAGTTGAATCTAAATGCTATGAGAGAGCAGAACTAATTAGGATGCCACTTTACCATCCTGAATAGATTTAGAGCTTTGAAGCAAATGCCATGTGTTTACATGAAGTAATCAAACTTTAAGTAGACTAGCAGCCTAGTAAAGGAGTACCAAGGAAAGCACAACAAGATCAAAAGAGAAAAAGCTCATACAGAAGTCCCACGAGATTATTGGCACCATTTTAGGAATTTTATAGACAAATGTATAACTAGGGGGCTGAATTAAGAAAGCACTTGTAGTCATACAGCGTAACCATCTAGGTCTGTGATGTTAATGTGCTTACACAAAAAACAAACTGGTCATCATTTAATTGAAAGCACAGTTCCAATGTTAACATACCTATAAAGACACCTGGACTTAAGAATTGAACCCATGTTTGTGGGTGTTTCATCCAGAAGAAGATAGAAGATGTTAGTGTTAAGTGTTCTAAAGACATTGAAGGAACATTTAAGAATGATGATCTCTGTATTCAGGATCTCTACTGAGAAAACTAATCAGCCAAATATTTGGCAGCAGTGCAAGGCATAAAATCATGTAAATACAACTCAGGAGCTTCCCTTAATGTCACATCAAACACTAGACTGGGGGAAATGTGATCACATTGGTTTCTGGTCTGGTCTGTAACTGCTGATCTCCTTTGATTTTCACTCATAACAGTCTCACAAAGCCACTTCTTGTGTGTCCTAATGGTAACTTCCCTTAGCTTACCATTACTTAATCATGTATAAATTGCTAAACATTTGGAATTGCATTAGCACTGCTGAAACCTTTTATTCTGTTCACTTGAGTTGTAAGGTACTGTCATTCAGCTATAGGTTTAAAAATAACCACAACAAAAACACTTCTCAAGAAACATGTCAGTCTGTTATTTTTTGAAGAATGAAGGTTATTCCATGCAACAGTCCAAAATTTCAACTAGTGTTATATATGTTTGCATATGTATTGTCTTGCACCCATGGATAGGGGACATCTTAAAATCTCCAATGACTCTAACACTTCCACCCCAGACTGAGAGAAGGCACTGTTACTGACTGCATGTTTCTTTTTCCCACAGTTCCAAGTCTTATTCCAGACAGTAGCTCTGCCCCTTCCAGCCTGACACTATATAAACCACCATGAAACCACAAGTCTTCATTCATTTTGAAACCAGCCTTAAAGGAAGTCAGAATCTCTTGAGGACTGGATAGAAATTATAATTATTTTACACCCTCATGTGCCTGCTCATTTATTCTCTTTTTTTCCACCAAATACGTAAGGTTTTCGACCTGGAGCCCCAACATTCTATGGCTGCAAGATTCTTCTTTTTGAATGCTTTAAAATATATACTGTATTGATCCTCTAATCAACCTGGCAGGATTTAATCAATAACATTTTAGAATAAGCATTTAAATTGAGGAAGCGGATTCTCTTCCCTTTTTTATTCTATTTATTTAAATTTATTAATTTATTTATTTATCTTTTCTACTATTAAAGTTTAACTCTGTTGGCCTAGCTCTCTTTCTCATGAGTTGGGATTGATTTGATTCGAAACTAGTTTTGTAAAACTTGACTTGCTTCTATGGAATGTTTTTTGATTTAAAAAAAAAAAAAAAATATATATATATATATAGTAAAAAAGGCGCTATATAAGCGCCCGACCTGACACAGGTGCACACTCTAGGCACGTATAAAAAATAATTATTGCTTCTTCACTTGTGGGGCACGTCTTCCCCGTAATCCCCACAAGCACAACACAGTCCCAAGTGTGAAATAAGCACCAAATTAAACACCACACTCCTCTCTTTCTTTCACCACCACTCCTCCTCTAAGCTTTGTCTTCCTCCTCTAACCAATGAGTGGTGGTTGCTGGCTCCTTTTATTGGGCACCCGGAACTGCTCCAGGTGCTCGATTGCCGACATCCGGCTGCACTTCCGTCTGTGGCAAAACTAGTGCCCAAATGAGGCTAACAGCTCCTGCTGCAGCACCCCCTGGCGGTGCCTGCAGAACCCAACAGGGCTGTACCAAACTCCAACTCCCATGAAGCCCTGCGGGAGTCCGAGGCACCACTGCAACCCAGGGTGGCTGCCATCTAGCATCCAGGGGGAGATACTGGGTTTCCCATGCTTGCTCCCCTGGAACATATGCTGCAGGGGTGTCCCGGCCGGGCATGGGCCCCAGCCACCCATCACATTTTTATGCAATCGTTTTGTTCACCCCACTGAATTAAAGCTGAAAGTCTGCACTTCAACTGCATCTGAGTTGTTTCATTTAAAATTCATTGTGGTAATGTACAGAACCAAAATTAGAAAAAAGTTGTCTCTGTCCAAATATTTATGGACCTAACTGTATATAAATACACATATACATATATTTCATACAATAGTAAATATTAGTTTAAAATGACATCCCACTCACTCTTTGCTTCTTTTAACATCTCATTGTCATTACCTTTTAGAAGATGAATGTCACAAAGGTCCCATCAAGACTTTAAAACTAATTATAATTCATGCCTCGTAAGGAACAGCAGCCCTCAGGAAATCTCATTTCACAGGGTGTGGCTCCTAGCATGTCAGGCTAAGGAAAACGACATGCATCACAAATTGCACGTACATTTACTTCAGCCCTTTTAATTCAAGTGAAATGCAATTTTACCCCAATTATGATCAGTACGGATACAGAAATCACAGCAGTAAGAGGATGTGGCTTAATGAAGGGATTTATTTTTTGCAGTTGCCTTATCTGGACTTCCAATTTCACAGGAGACTTAAGTGTTTAATTAAAATTAACTTTATCTTGTTTTAAAATAGGAACATACTACTTTGGTTTTGTCTTATAAAAATGTTACATTTTTACGTCATGCTCCTATTTCTGTCCAAACACAAATCAGCCTTTGGCTTGATTTACTGCTCAACTATTTTCACAACCATAACTTATGATTCTCAAATTATAGGCTTAGTCCATTATTTTTATAAAATTGTATAAAGTTAAATTTAATTTATTTAATGGCCAGTGATGTGTCTCCCTTGAAAAATGTTTAGTTTTCCACTAATGACCACAAGATAGTAAAAAAACTTATCATCAGGAAAGAAGGGAAATAACTGCTGAAATAGTGACGTTTTTACTTGTGACCCCAATATCTGAAAAGAACACATGGACTAGATGGGGCTCCAAGACATTCCAGCCTAAAAACAGCATGCTCAGGCGTTTCTTGGATCCTTGCATGTAGACATTATCTCCAATGACCATGAAGTAAGCTCGCCTGAGCATGCTGTTTTTAGGCTGGAATGTCTTGGAGCCCCATCTAGTCCATGTGTTCTTTTCAGATATTGGGGTCACAAGTAAAAACGTCACTATTTCAGCAGTTATTTCCCTTCTTTCCTGATGATGTGTGATACATGCTAGATTTGTTAAGAAACCAAACGGTTATTTTTATGTGCAAAATGTTTCCCACCTTACAAAAGAAAGAATGTTACAAATTTAGAGTTGCCCTGCCATACTTGTCTTGGTGGTCTCTTTGAGTTATACTCTTCTTGGCTGGATGCTCAGTTTTGAAGCACACCCTGCTGCACACTGAATCACAGTTACAATTTTCTTTCTCTGTTTGTTTCTATCCTAAGTATTTTAAGTCTATCATCACTGGAGCAGTCTGGATGGTGAGATTGAAACAAGGGTGGACTTAATTAAGGAAGTTATTTTATTTTCTGTTTTGTTTTCAGCACTTGTGATAGCAGGACAGCAGCTTTTCTGCAGTTCATGAAACATACAAAGTACATACACAAGACTTTCACTGCTGCTGCTTCTAAAAAGCCAAAACAATTCTAAAATGAAAATATTTGTGACAGCAATATACAATGTGAATACAAAAACACCATGTGCATGTTAATAAATTATAGATGCACTGTATAGGATTGTCTGCATTCAGTGCAAAGTAACATTCCATCACTACTCTAGCAAAATAACATGAAGGTAAGTTTTGATGGCCCCAAAATATATCACATTATTTTAGAACGTATTCCATGTATCTGAGATTTGCTGTGTGTAGATAGCATTCTAACCTTTGTGAAAAATGTATCCTAATCCAGTTTCCACCACTGTATTAAAAACTTCATAATTTTGAAAACTTCTTATTCTCATTTTACTTAAACTTCAATCTTCCATCGTAGTTCATACCTCTCAGTCCTGGGGTCAGTCTGGTAGCTTTTCTCTTCCTACGAATGACCAGCTAATTTAATATTTATCCTGGCACTGCTGAACTTCATATGCAAAGCTCTCATTCTGTAAGTCTTTAAAAGGCTCTAAAATCCACAAGTATGGTCAGATTGAGCATGATCATTTGAAAAACACAATTTCAAACAATACATTTGATTAGAGTAGATTAGATTACATTAGATAAGATTAGGTTAGGGTAATTTTAGATGCACATAGCCGCAGAAACATAAAAAAACAAGGTTACAAACTCACTGGAAAAATAATACAGCAAAACAGAGAAAGAGTTGAAATGCCAACTGGGTCGTCCCATTTGTTAAGGAAATCCAACAAAAGTCACGACTTTCTGGCTTCAATAAACAGTCCATAATAGTGTAGAGATTCTGCTCTTTACCAAGGTGAGTCGGGATGATTTACGGGAGCTCTGTCCAGCGGTCTGCTCAGCTCAAATGACACCTTCTTCTGGAGGCTGGGCTTCTTGTCTTACACAGACCAGAAGGGGCGGAGCTAAGTGCCCTCACTGGGTGGTTTCTTGAAACTGCTGAGAGAAAAGGAGAAGAGAATGTTAGCCTTGGTGGGTCATCACATACATCAGTCAAGCCTGTGAGGAGATACTCAGACCAATGTTCCCTCTAAGGAGTAGCATATAGTGAGCAAAAAACATTATTTATGAGCGACATTTTGTTTAAGCCAAAAATTTATGAGCACCAACTCCGACGGTCGGAGTGAGCGATCGTGCGATAAGTATGAGCGACGCCGTCGGAATGAGCGATTGTGCGGGAAGTATGAGCGACGCTCTGAATTCGTGTGAGTGATCGCTCACGCACTTAGCTTAGAGGGAACATTGACTCAGACCCGCATATGTGACCCAAAAAATCAATCAATCAATCAATCAATCAATCAATAATGTATATTGTGGAAAAATTGCAAAATGAACTTAGAGTATCAGAATTTAGCTTGTAATTATTAGTAATGTTCTCTTCATTTCTGTTTGTAGTTTTATATATTAATAATGCATAAATAAAACAGGTTTTGTTTTCAGAACTGATCATTGTTATATAGTTATAAGGCAGGTAGATATCTAGATATTTCTCCAAATGCTGCCGCAGTGACCTACTTGAATTACTTTTTGTGAGTTCCAGGGAGTTTCAAATAAATTAGAATCATTGGGAATGCTGAGTATATTTTCAGGTAAAATGATAGGGCAGGCAGGATTTAGGCCTCCACAAGCCCCTGTGTGTTAAAGCTCAAAGGCCCCCCATCTCACTTCACTACCTCCACTGAAGACAGTCCCACTGGGCACACTCATATACCCACACTCTATGAAGATCACATATGTTAATAATAAATCAGGCACAGAGACTGAAGTAGAGAAAAGTCCAAAACTTTATATCAGGTCAATTTCAACTTTATTTTTTGTTCATTAGTGCACTAGAATGCATGGAACAAAATAACTTATGTATGCAAGATTACATCTGTGGGTAAAGAACCTTCTTCTAATATTGCAGTTAACGGATATGAATTAAGCATGTTTAAAAAGCCTATACCAGTTAGAGGTAAAAAGGTGATATGTATAGTAACTGAATGTTTTGGTGTTGCTTATTTGCATCAAATAAAATAAAAGACTGGAAGAGGGATTCTTCACTTGTGATTGGTGGTATTTGGTGGGTCTTGTTGCCTGAGGTGGGCTCATTAGGGTTACCACTTTTAATACAAAAAAATAAGGGACGCATACGTATTGATTCAAAACGGGACGCGCAATTTCATTCTCAAATACGGGACGATTCCGTATTTTAAAGGACGGGTGGCAACCCTAGGGCTCATTATTCACCTCATTGTCTTTCATGCCTATACCAGTGGCTCCGCAGAACTGTACTACACATTACTGCTAAAGCTGCCAGAAGCAGTGATATCAGCCTTCCCTGACTACCTGTAAGACCATTTTCATTAGTTTTAACTGCAGTATTTATGGCTTGTTTAAATAATAATAATAATGATTTTTTAATGCTGGGTATATTTTTGAGAAAAACAACATTTTTCATTTTATATTATTTTAAATTTTGGCTACACCATTGGGCTCACATTTTGAATGACTGTCCATGTAGACTTTTTCTTTGATGCAGCACAGTAACACATAAAATGCATGATCTCATAAAAATGACCTAATAGACACCTGTTCTGATCACACCAAACCAGGACTCATGATTTTTTTTTTTCTGAAAGCTTGTTGTTTAGGTCTGATTGGCTTTGCCTTGATAAAAAAGATACATGTCTGTGTGTCTGTCTGGTTGAATTGCATTTTTCATTTTAACAGATGGCACACACATTTGTAGTATTGCGCTTTGATACTACAAATGTTTGTGGTGCACCATCTGTTGGAACAAGAAAAGCAATACATTTTTTTTAGTATATGAATTACAAAATAAATTCCAATAAATGGTACACTACACACGTTAATACTGAGGTCTACATTGATTACTTAAATTTCAAGTCGTTGTCTACAGGTAGCAAAGTTAGTAGGTGTATAATCATGCAGATTGAAGTGGGGTATTGGTGTGTGCTGGATAGCAGATTGTTGTAAGCGCTGGTCGATGAAAAGTTTTAACTTTTCCTGTTCTTAGCTATTTTTCTGTTGCACATGCTAAGGCCCCTTTGCGAGCAGTGTCCCAGGGTGTTCACCCAAGTCACCCTGATGATAGATTTTGCATGTGATAAGGCATGAGTGATCTGTGCTGGGTCTGGACGCACAGTATATTGCATGTCTTATATACAATATATTAGGAAATGTGTTTATCTTCTCTCTACAGTATATATAAAATACTAAGCCTAAAAGTGCAACGATTTTGTGCAAAGATTTTATGTGACATTTTTATGTGACGTTTTTGCCACACTTTAAATCGGGCTGATTTTAAAACTTACATATATGTTTGGTTTCATTCTTTTCAGAATTTATCGAACTTTAATGCGATGTTGTTAGATTTTCAGATTCTTATTCCATTTTTAAATTATAAAATAAAAAATATCAAGAACTCTCATCTCTCAAGATGAGACTTTGTGCCAAGAGATTTAACCACGCCCAAGGCTGGAAATAAAAGATAAGAGTAGGATTGATTGAGCAAAGAGGAGGTAAAAAAACTGTATTTGTTTCCCTTTGTATCACCATTTAAGAGGGGGTTTCGGAGTAGCGACTGTGACTCCTTGAGGTGTGTTCAGTCCCCCTCTTCACAACACGAGTGACAGAGACGCGAAGTGGCTGGCATGTAGCACAGCCCAGATATTGGGGATTGGCGAGTGAAGCGAGCAAAGGGTGAAACCCTCTAGTATTACATTAAAGAAAGCATTACCTGATGTAGGGACAAAACCCTGACTAATCCATAATACTGACACCAGCCAGTGACAGGCCATCACCTTGTCGTAGCCTCATACTGCAGTGTACCTCCTGGTGACATGCTTACACTTATGCCAGTTATCATTGGTCATCTTGCACCTTTCTGCTTTGTTATATATTTTCCTCTTTATATTTGGAAAACCAGCCCTATGAGTCTAGAAAAAACTCTACAGTGGGACAACTAATGTTGGCACCTATTTAGGTAGCTAAACTGAAATGTTTTAGAAGATTATGACACTAAATGCCAAGCTATTTACTGCATATCTGTTTTATAACTTTTAATTAAACTAATTTGTCAATTAATTAATTTGGGGGTTTGGCAAGCAAAGTGAGCAGAGGGCAAACACCCAAGTTACAATATGTTAAGTGAAATGTTTTTCCTGATATTTCAGATATAATATATACATTTCAACTATATATGTGTGACATTATCCTGAAAGATATGTCTTTATGTTGTTTGGGGATATTGCACTATATTTCATTTTTGTAAGGGAGAATTAGGATAAGAAGGCACATTTATATTATGTTTGACAACTTTCTGGATTATCTACTGCAAAAAGGTAACTGTTGTGTCTTTGGTATGAGGCAATAGGACTGTGATGAGATTCAGATGCAATAATTTGCAATAAAATGCTATTGGATGATACAAACACTATAGGTTCATCATGTATTTTCAATATCACGGTAGAGAAGATGAATTAGTGGAAGAAATAATGAAGAAGTGAGGCGAAAACTTTACAGTCCAGTCATGTTGCTCATTGCTTTTACTTGTGCCTGAACACCATACCAAATGGAGAGTTTTATTAAATTTCGGTCCCTTAATTGTATCAAAGAATTAATGATACAAAGCATAAAGGAGCTTCCAGGCAGCAATACTGTATGACCACCAAAGGTCCTTGCAGGAAACCTTGTGACCCTGGAAATGACTCGCTCAGTTGTCTGTGTTGTCCGTGTAAGAGTTGTTTAAGCTTTGAGTTGGGAAGACACCTGAGAGACCAGTGCTGCCTGGAAAAAGTCCTTTTCACTCCACTATGAGACAATTACATCTAATAGTCACAATTGCATTTTTTTTAACTCTGTTAACCCTCCCATGTGTTTTTGTTTTTTATAATGTTATTTAATTTTTTGTAGTCCAGGTGGAAGCAAGTGGATGCTCTGCTACTGTGCATAATTACATTATATGATATGCATATGTAAATTATAAAATATAAAAGCACTGCTCCAGGCAATTAAAGTGTTGACACACCTTTGAAATGAAAGCTGCCTGACTGTAATGCGCCAGCAAACTCTTAAGTATAAAGAGATTAGGCAGTAACACCTGTATTTTTGACACTGGTTGTTAAGCACTGGAAGATATTTTTACAATATGCATAACCAAATGCTGGCATAATGAGCCATCTGTATGTGTGGTCCTTTCCGTGGAGATGCCAAGATCTGCGCCATCTGTGAAGCAGTTGCCAGCTGTTTCATTTCTTATTACATGCTTATTAAAAGCTGGAGTTGTTCCTGTCTTCAAAAACAAGAGCGTGGGTGGCACTCTCAGAAACTGATTGCCCCAGTCACTTTGAAGACCTCTCAATTCATTCCATATTGCTTCATATTCACACGTGCAAAAGGAAAAAAACAAAAAGCTGAAATGAGTCCTTCTGCAGGGAATGTTGTTACAGGCTTAACCCGTAAGTGAGCTTCTAAATTCTCAGCCCTTGTTAGATGTTAATCAAACATTTGAAAGGGGATCAGAGCTTGTTAGCTCAGCTTAACATTCATTTTAGATAGAGGCGGCAGTGTGCATTAAGTCTGTTTGAATACTCTTACAGCCATCTCTGACAAGTCCTGGGCAGACTCATATGCAAGGGGGCATCCGCTAGATCCTGACGGCACCTGTCAGCTATGGATGATTTAGAAAAGGAGCGCTCTTGAAGATATGCTTCCCTCAGCACTTCACGTTCACTTGGACTAAAGCTGTACTCACCTTGTGTTGGCACACTTAGCTCTGTTACAATAAAGCTGAGAATTTGAGTACTGTGCTCCTCTGCTGAACAAAAAGAGAACAATGAGCTGACAGGGCTCGCGGGCACACACAAAAAAGATTTCATTTGTATTGTATATGTGGAACGCTTGTGTCTCTGCTGGCTGAGCACCCAGTAGGTACTCTTTTCATTTTTTTACTGCTGAGTTTGATTCTCATCCAAAAACCCTTTCTACAAAACAAGTTGAAAGTTGAATGTTGCTGTAAATTTAGATTAAAAAACAAATTTGGTTGAGTGACAGAAATGCATCTAAAGGCCTTACTCCCCTAGGAAAAAGAGTGCAAAGTCCAAATTCTTTTGCAAGAATTATTATTTATTTATTATAAAAGATACAGATCATGGAGGGATGATCACAGGGAGAACTCATTATACATATCCATAATTTATCAGACAACCAACATTAGCTGTCTCCTGGACTTGCCTAGACAGGATATTGTCCTTTGCATGCTGTATGCTGGCCCATTTTCCCATGGCCCAAAGCACAACTGTTTAACACCCATCTCCCAGCCTCTCTCTTCTATTCTCTTACTGCTCTCCATGAGCTGGAACTTTGCCACAGCTTAACTCCCTAGTCTAAGCTAAAAGTGTCACTGGCAGGGTGCAGGTTTGAAAAATACTTTTGGAGTCTGGAACCCCCCACCATAAAAGTCCTAGAGCCATCCAAAAGAAATTCCCTGGCAGACACAAGTGATAAGCACAGCGATTTTTGCTAAACTTTTTGCCATTGACACAAGAAGAAAGGCATTTAGTCCTTTTTTGGAAGCATTTACATGCATTAATCCCACATGGTATGCCTATCATTTAGTATTTAACTTTTTCAGTGCAGATGTCGACTTTTGTCAAAATTCAGGGGTAGAGGACGGTAATCAGCTGTAAACGGCCACATAACTCACCGTTACATTTGAGTTCGACTCTGTTCAATAGAAGGAAAGTTAACTTTGTTGATTAAACAGAGATTTTGTCTTGTGTACATGAGTAGCGATGAGCAAACAAGATCTAAAATGGCATCTGCCAAAAGACCAAAGTGAAGGTGCAAAGCAAAATACTCCATGGACAACGTTTTGCGTAATATTGCTGAATCGGACTCTGACCTGCCGGACTCCAGTTGTAATGCAAGTGATTTGGAGATCGAAAACAAAAGTGAGGTACTGGCATTAGCAGATTGGTCCCCAGTGGATTGTAGTTCTTGTAGCAGATGCTCCTATGGCAACGTTCACCTGGGAGGATCGCCACTTACGATGACAAGAGTAACAAACTAGACTGCATTGCCTTTGTGACTGCCACTGCCACCCATCAGCCAGGCAGCCGGCCCACTGCTCATTCATGCTGGCTGTCAAGCTGCCCCCGCACCAGAGATGGTGAACATGTGGGGTTAGCAGCCACAGCACGCAGCAACAGACATTTTATTTTGATTTATGTGTTGCTACGTGTGCTTTCAGAACAAAATATTCAGCCCTCAAAGAGTTAAATAAAGATCTCTTGTAAAAAAAAAACATGTAGACATTTTGTTGAGCCACCAGATATGTTCTGGTTGTACTATCCACACTTTTCCAATTATGATGACAATTTTGGCAATTACAATTCCAAAGATGCATCGGACACAGAAGAGAGACTCAAAGCTTCATGGTGCTTGTATAATGACTATGCTCTACCTCATCTACAGGAAACAAGAAACAGGAAAGGATGGTTACTGGGTAATGAGTGGGGAGGGAGGGCAGTTTTCCATTTTGTAAGATTTTCCTTATGAGAAAACACAGTAATATGTCTTCACGCAGAAAATATGCGGCCTGTCATATTTTTAAAAAATGTACACTCACTGATATGAATGAGAGGCATAAATAGAATTGATATTAGTGGAGCGCAACAGATTACATGCAGTATGCAGCACCAAAAAAGAACACAGGTAAACATGTTCATTTGAATGTGGCTTTAGCAAGCAGTATTTCTTGTTTTCCACTCGCAAAAACTTAAAACAATTATTAATCATCACTACTGCTGAGGTACTTTTGGTAAAAAAAAAAAAAAATGATGACTTTATCAAAGAAAATACACAAAGGCTGGATGAGAACAGAAAGAACAGAATACATCCAAGCTACGGAACTGGACTTGTTGGTGCAGAGTCTGCTTATTAATTATCAAGTGCCATGGCTCTCTACCTCAACCACAGTACCAAAATTCACTGGATGTTCCACACCTCACCCCCCAATTTACCTCTTTTTCTTCTTCTTTGCACTTAGGCCACATTGTCTTGCTACCACTTGTGCCCCTGGCCCAGGTCACTTACTGATTTAAACCTTAACAGGCCACTGGCAAGGAGCAGTTAACTTCAGGGAGGTGCAGTGAAGGAAGAATTTCAAAACATGATGATAAGGATAGTCAGTCAGTCAGTCATTTTCATAATCAGTCATAATGATAAGGATAATAATTAGTAAGTGTATGTGGGTGGCATGGTGCTAGAGTACTTTCATAATCTCAGAGCACTATGTCCAAAATAATATTTTATAATAATACAAAACAATTTGCAGTTTGCAAGATAGATGAACACCTGGAGCCATGTGTTTTAAAAAAGGGGATCTTAAATCTTTCAATAATAAGTACATATTTATATATAAGAACATCACACTAAAAGCAGCTGGGAGCAGAGGAGAGGATTAGAGTAACTTCAGATTAGGGTTTAATAGGAGAGGCTTAGGGAATGTGACATCCAACAAGAGAAGCCATGTGAGTCTGTGGCTTATTTCTAGCTTGAAGTAGTACTAGGGTGTTGTACCGTGTTAGCCATTATGAATGTAGAGAAAAGGTGTCATTTTGCTTGGCTTTTCTCTAGCTTGAAGTATAAATTAAAGGAAGGGCAGGGGCAGAGGGACAGTCCATTTCTGACACATTTGAGAATTAGGACAATGTGACTTAAGTGTCTACATTGGCTTTCAGGTAAGTTTAAGACAGCTGATATAAAATCAGTAGAAAAGAAATAAGTGCTGAAGAAGACAAAAGAGTAGAGTGTAGTACAATGTAATTTCTTAAAATGTGACAGTGAAAATGTTTGTGTTTAGGATAGATTTGTATTGGGAGATCTAAGAAGTATGCAAAAAAGGTAATGAAAAAGTAACAGCAGAAAGGCCAAAAATGTTACAGAAGTGCAACTTTACAGTCAGCTACAACGGAGAGGCACATTCTCTGGCTATTTAGACATGGCCTGGAGGCCAACAAACTTCATCTACCTGGCTGTAAATGAAAAAAAGTGCCAGGGAAAAAAAGGGAGAATCAAGTGCATGTTGTCAAAACCAGACCAAACACAGACTCGTGGCCCATTCTAGCGGAGCACAGTCTTAGACATGATACCAATACGCAGGCATAAAAATGTGGACAACTGCGTTATGAGTAGGAGTTACTGTCACATAAGCATACAATCTGTGCCATTGTGATCCACACTTTTGTTATTGTTTGTGCTCATCTGGTTTTAGGTGGTCAGTTTCAAAATGTTGTATCCATCTGTACAACATCCATCTCTTGTATCCTAAATCCAAATCTTATTATATCATCTACTGTTAAATTCTGCTCCGTACTTCTAAAATTTTTATTTTTATACTGTATTGAGGATTTGTTCTGTTCTGTGTATTGTATTGTATTGAACTGTATTGCATTGTATCGACCCCATTGTTCTGACACCCACTGCACTCCCAACCTACCTGGAAAGGGGTCTCTCTTTGAACTACCTTTCCCAAGGTTTCGTCCATTTTTTCCCTACAAGGTTTTTTTTTTTGGGAGTTTTTCCTTGTCTTCTTAGAGAGTCAAGGCTGGGGGGCGGTCAAGAGGCAGAGCCTGTTAAAGCCAATTGCGGCCCTTCTTGTGTGATTTTGGGCTATACAAAAATAAATTGTATTGTATTGTATTGTATCTGTTAACAATGGTGTCAAATACATCTGTCCACTAACGGTTTGGCAAGACACACAGAATCATTTATTTAAACTGATTAAATTGGAGAAGATTTGCCATGGTGTGGCATGACTTGGTCAGTCTATTCACTCCTAATTATAAGGAGTACTAATAGTGCAATAAAAATTTTGAAAAAAATATATTAATAATGCAGCATTGCTTTCTAAGCAGTATTGTAATTTTTTTTACTGCATTATTTTTTATTGTATTTATCAATTTATTAAACCTGCTCAGTCAATCCAATTAAAAGCAGGAGCACAGACAAATCCAGAGCTCATAATCATAAACGTATTAAAATGAATGCTATTAACATTTGTTCTACATATCAGAAAGCACAGTCACCCCAACATAACCATTCATCTAACCAACCATCACATCTGCTTAATTCATATCAGGGTCACATGGCCAGGATAATGAAAAATCAAAGAGTCTCCACCCCTCCAAGTGATAAGAAATACATATAAAGAATAATACAAGTTACCACCCATTTCTATGCAAAATGTGTATTTCAACCCCCTCTTAAGTGGCAGCTGTTTATCAGCAGCTATTTAACAGATCGACAGCAGCAAACGTGACTCATTGTGATCACTACTGTGTACTTTCTGCCAGTAAGCTCAATGCAGCCACACCTCTTCTCGCAGTCATTATGTCATCTACATGAACTTCTAATAGAACAAGTGGTTCAGCAATTTTCTTTCAATTTAACTACATTTTTAAAAAAATCAACATAGTTTGACTTTAAAAAAACTTATCATTAAGGTTTTTGACACAGAATGATCTATGAAAGATGTATTCATTTCAATTTATTTAATGAAAATATACTAAGTCATGTAATTATAATTATAATAACAGCAATTACTTCAACATACTAGTCAAATAACGGATCAGTTCAAATAAGAAAATTAAGCAGTCCATTCTTATCAGTATTCATCATGCTGCATTATGAAGCAGACCAGCTATCAGTGTAAAAGTTTCAAGTCATGATGTATCTGTACTTTTAAACTGATAAGTAAAATTTTCTCATCCAGGGCAAGACTTTTATTACCGTCCCAGACACCTAATGATAAATTAATTTAATTAAAAGTTTAATAAAACAGATATGCAGTAAATAGCTCGGCATTTAGTTATTGTCATAATCTTTTAAAACATTTCAGTTTAGCTACCTAAATAGATGCCGACTTTAGTTGTCCCACTCTAGTGGCTTTCTTAGACTCATAGGGCTGGTTTTCCAGATATGAAGAGGAAAATGTATAACAAAGCAGAAAGGTGCAAGATGACCAATGATAACTGGCATAAGTGTAAGCATGTCACCAGGAGGTACACTGCAGTATGAGGCTATGACAAGGTGATGGCCTATCACTGGCTGGGGTCAGTATTATGGATTAGTCAGGGTTTTGTCATTGGATCAGGTAATGTTTTCTTTAATGTAACATTTTTGATATCTTTTTAATGTTTTGATAGCATTTTTGTCTTTTCTTTGTACTTAGTTCATATTATTTTTTATTATTTTGTGCTTATTTCTTATTTTGTTATTCTGTTTTATTCTAATCATGAATGTTTTCGTTTTAATATCTACTAAACTCTTTTCAAGTGAAGGCCAAGGGGACAGGGCCATTTGACAATGCAGCCAAGTAACTTCAGTTTAATTTTAAACTTTAGTACTGAGTTTGTGATTTATACTACTTTTTAAAATTTTTTGCTTTTGTGAGTTTCGACCTCTGTGATCTTTCAAGGCACTATCAGTGGATTTGTGTTTTTGGTTTTGTTTGCTTAAATAGCAAAAAAAACTGTTTTTTTCGCTCCTAGAATTTTTTTTTTTGATGTGGTCCAGAGGTTTGACTGTGTTTCTCCTGCTTCTCCTAATACTATTTTTATGTATTTTTGAACGTTAAAGGCTTGTGCTATATATTGGGCTAGCGAAGGCCAAAGCCTGCCTGTTAAATTTTGAGTTAGGCTGTATGTGGTCAGTCCAGACCTAGGTGAAGGGCTGGTATGGCTTTTGGTTTTTATGAGCTCATTGTGGCAGGAAATCAAAACAATCTGGGAAGAATACAAATAATACTGAATAGGAATACAATGGAACTTCGGTTCACGACCATAATTCGTTCCAAACCTCTGGTTGTAAACCGATTTGGTCGTGAACCAAAGCAATTTCCCCCATAGGATTGTATGTAAATACAATTAATCCGTTCCAGACCATACAAACTGTATGTAAATATATTTTTTTAAGCACAAAAATAGTTAATTACACCATAGAATGCACAGTGTAATAGTAAACTAATGTAAAAACAATGAATAACACTGACACAAACACCCAGGCTCCCTGCTCAGCTGCATGCGCAGGCTCTCTCTCTCTCAGCAGCACGCGAAAGCGCCCAACCCCCGTAACATTGCAGCAGTTCCCGCTATAGCCTTACAATCTGATCATTGTATAAACACTTTTTTAAAAATGAGTTTTAAGCACAGGGGGAAAAAAAGGAACATTTGAACAAATCCGAACTTTATTTAAAAGCCAACCAAGAAAGTAACATTACAGGAGTTCAAGCTAATAGCATTACAACCCGATCGCTGTAAACACTCATTTTAAATGAGTTTTAAGCACAGGGAAAAGAATGAACATTTGAAAAAAGAGAAAAGTAACATTGCAACACTTTCTTCTCACCACTTCACTTGCTTAGAAGCCATGGTTAACTGCAAAAGCACACGAAATACTGTAGAGCACAAAGAGTTCACAGGTAAAGCACACATGTCTGACTGAGAACAATGAACAGGGAGAGGCTGAACACGTGCTTAAATACAATAATTGGCGCGTACGAACCGGAAGGGAAATGAAATAGAGCACAAAGACTTCACAGCGAAAGCACGCACGTCCGAGAACAATGCAACACGTGCGGAAATCATCGGCGCGCACAAACCAAAAGAGAAACTGGCTTGTTCGTATACCAAGTGTGTGGTCGTGAACCGAGGCAAAAGTTTGGCGAACTTTTTGGTGGTAAACCGAGTTGTACGTGTACCGAGACGTTCGTGAACCGAGGTTCCACTGTACTGGGCCCAGCTACTGCCCAAGGTATACAGGAGCTACTGTAATAATTTTGAGTGCATGAGCAAGAGAAAGTGTGTATGTTACCTTGGGAGAAAGCACATAGGCCGCACTGGGATTGGTGGAGTGCTGATAACAACTTATGGCAGCTAACCCATCTCATGTCATGTTTGTCTCCAAGAAAATGAGAAAGTTATTTAAGGGTAGTGGGAAGTCAGTGAAACACCTAGAGAAGGAAAGGTGGCAATAGATGTTTTCCCAGCTAAGATAAATTAGATGGTGCAGGACGCTTGGAGACGCTCTTTGAGACGTCTCTCTTGAAGGGCTACCAGGAGCTTGGGGGTGAACGGGTATAGGCGTGTTACAGAGTTTAAGTCTGGTGTCCCTGTTTCTAAGAGAAAGTTGATACAAATAACCAAATTTAGACATAATCAAATGGACAAAAAGTCCTGCTGGATAAACCAGCATCTGTTGATATGAATAACTGAATTTGGAAATAAATAAGTGGGCAACAACATCCCACTGGATATGCTAGCATCAATTTAGGAAAACCTGAGAGTGGCAGATATTGTTTTGTGATTTGTTTGGTTTCTACCTCTTGGCTGGGGCAAACAAAGGTGCTCTGCTTGACACAATTTATAGGCATGCTACAATGTAAGAGATTAAATCATTTCACTTGCTGGTAAATTATAGTAAAATCAGAATGAAACATTTTCTTACTAATAAAAAGTAGTGCATTGTGGTGTTTCATCTATCATCTATTTCTTGTGTAATGATGCATTAAATGTTCAACAATTAGAGTTGGTTTAGAGTTGTGTGTATTATACTTCTACTTTTGGTTGTACCCATACATCTTCTATGATCTCCATCTAAAGGTGCAGGGGCTTTTTCCCCCGAATCAAATTTATTGACAGAGATTTTTCAACATTTCTGAGCAATACTAGAAATATGCATTTCCAGCAATCCCATGGTTCAAACAGTGTAGCTTAATACATTACTTCTGATCCAAAACAGATACCTCACACAAGGAATTATACTTACCTTTAAATGGAATCTAATAAGAGAACAGCAAACATTACGGACAAGAAGAGGCTACTCAATTCACTCGTAACTGCCAGTTATAGGCAACTAATCAAACAATCCTATCTAAGCATTTCATGAAAGACAGCTTCGACAACTCCCTTCTTTCTTCCAGCCAACACTAAAAGCAATGGCTTACTTCCAAGACTTCAGAGGCGTTAGGCTTTCCATGGAAATTCACACCTTTAAATCAAACAGTCCATTGATACCTGGCTGACAATATATTTTCTCTGAGACAGATTATTGAGAATCATAATGTAACTGCCCATTAAATATTTTAGAATTACTAATAATTTGCCTTTAAACTCTTTTGTTGCTTTGGTAAAGTGGACCATACAATTGCCATTTGCTGGGCTTTACTGATTTTTACTTATGATTTAGATGGTCATTTGTAAAAATATATTTAATGACATATCACTTTCACTTTTAATCCCCAATAACAGGAAGTAAATAATTTGCATTTTTTTCTGCATGAGTCCAAAGAGTATTGTAACACAAATGAGGTCTTACACAATCGTTCTACTGCACTATACCTGGCATACTCAATAACATTACAGATTTGGAACTGGGGTGTTACCACACCTCAACATGTCCCTTTGTGTCTACATAAAGACGCAGCTGAGTGATTCCTGTTCAGATATGCCTAGATGAAAATGGTGGCCAAATGATGCCATGTGTCTCACCCTGACTCTAACAAAGATCATGGCATACAAGGCATAGCAGGATAATATTGTGGCAAGTATGAAACTAGTCCACAGTCTACTCAGAAAAGCATAGCCCTATAGAATTCTACTAAATTTGGCTCCTATGAACAAAAGAAGAAAAGAAACCCAAGCCACAATGATACACTAAACAATGATCTGGTTAAGAATCACATGCGGCACAGTGTTACAGTTCAGCCGATGTTGTTTCCCTGACTTGAATTTTTTCTTGTTTATTAAATATTTTGTTGTTATTGAATTATTATTTACTAGCCACATTACCTATAGAATAATTTAAAGATATTTGCTATCGTTTGCCCTATGTGCACTTTCAGTGCCTTTTCAGCACCTTTCCTCTGTATTTCCATGGGTGAAAGTCTCTTCACCAGCGCTCCCTCTCTCGAGTGTGCTCCTTTAAAGCTTGCTTTTCAGACTATGTCATTATTTTTGAGGCACCTTTCTTTCCTCCTGTCCACGTTTATGCTTGCTGTCTTTGAAGGTGACTCTCTGCACACCTCCCATGCTGTTTCTCCTCCTCGTGTATCTCACATTCACACTACTTCTTTTGTTGTGTCACTAAAGCCAAACTAACCAATCAGATTGCTCAAAGGGACGGGATACACAGACTTTAGCATTTATTATACAGTCTTTATATGTGGTAACCAAAAATAAAAATGCTGGGGAAAGGTTTGGGGCACTGTGGTGAACCCCGTATAATTGGATGTAAGCAAAATTTAAAAAAAACAAAAAAACTCAAGTACTTCAGACATGAGACAACAAGTAGTGTGTCTTAGAGTGGTGGTGTAACTGGTCTTATATAGCCCAGGCAGGCAGGGGTAGGTCCAATAGTTCAAATGATGGAAGTAACATCAGAGATGGTGAAGTTGTCATTCTTCCATCCCTGCAGAGGAACGAAGAGAAAAGGCATGACAGAACAGTGCCAATCCCTAGTTCGGTGGGTAATTACCATCACTAGATCCCTAAAGCTGTTTCTCACGCGCACGCACGTGACAATGTTTTGTTTCATTTGTGTATTTGTTTAAATATTATTTAGTGTATTTTAGTATTTATTTATTACTAGCAAAATACCCGCACGTCGCAGCGGAGAAGTAGTGTGTTAAAGAGGTTATGTAAACATATATATACATATACATATATACATATATATACATATCTACATATACACATATCTACATATACATATATATATATACATATACACATATATACATATACACATCCACATATACATACATATATATACACATATCAACATATATATACATATACACACATACATACACACACACATATACAAATATACATATACACATACATACATAGTGCGTTGTAACACGGGCTGTGATTGTTACATGGGAGGGAGACGACAAATCACAGCTTCCCGCTTTCTAATCGGGCCTGTGATTGGTGCTTTGACTGATGCCCAGATCCCACAGTATCTCCCCTTAGGAGAGGAGTTAGGCAAGTGTAATTGAATAGCGGTGCTGAAAGTTTAGCTTTACACCTGTTTTTAAGGCTTATTGAGTGAAAGGGGCTTTCATGAAAAAAGTTAGGGCTTTGCTACAGGATACACCCTCCACAAGTTAAGGAAGTAAAAATAAAGGTATATATTTCTGTTTTATTCAAACCTTTTAAGTTTGTATGCGGGCGGCATGGTGGCGCAGTGAAAGGTGCCAGTTAGGAGACCCGGGTTCGCTTCCCTGCGTGGAGTTTGAATGTTCTCCCTGTGTCTGTCTGGGTTTCCTCCGGGTACTCCGGTTTCATTCCACAGTCCAAAGACATGCAGGTTAGGTGCATTGGCGATTCTAAATTGTCCCTGGTGTGTGTGTATGTGTGGGTGTGTGCGCCCTGCGGTGGGCTGGCATCTTGCCCGGGGTTTGTTTCCTGCCTTGTGCCCTGTGTTGGCAGGGATTGGTTCCTGTATTTAGGATATAGCGGGTTGGATAATGGATGGATGGACATTTGTATGCATAGCCCCATTTGCCTGTTTTCGTTTTTTTTCTTTCTTCAGTAATATTTCAGCAAACCCGGAGCTTGTCAGTTCAAATCCTGGTACTGACACCACTGTGTGACCCTGAGGAAGTCACTTCACCTGCCTGTGCTGCAAAAAACAAAAGTAATGTAACAAATTGTACCTCAGATGTTGCAAGTTGCTGGAATAAAGGCATAAGTCAAATAGATAAATATGTATTATACACATAGGAACTATTCATTTATTTTCAGTTAAGTCATCTGCAGCAAACCTTTATAAATGAGGGTTTCTCCTTTTTAGATAGTGCAAACTGTTTCTTCTTCATTGAGGTTTTCTCTTGGAGAGCTTTTTTCATTTCATTGAAAATTAAAGCAGCAGCTGCCAAAATATGTAGCTTTCTTATTAATTTTTCAACATTGTGTAAAATAACTTTATAAAGTAACATAAAAGGTTTAAATACTGGTTATCCTTTTACACAAAAATATTACTAAAGAAACACAAAAAAAGTAAAATGCATATGTTGTTTTACTGTAAGGAGATTAAATATTACTGAAGAAAGAAAAAAAAAAACTAAAACAGCCAAATGGGGCTATGCATGCAAACTTAAAAGGTTTAAATAAAACAGAAATATATATCTTTATTTTTACTTCCTTAACTTGTGGAGGGTGTATCCTGTAGCAAAGCCCTAACTTTTTTTGTGAAAGCCCGTTTCAGTCAATAAGTCTTAAAAACAGGTGTAAAGATATTGACAATAAGCTACGCAAACCCACCAAGACATGGAATCGTTTAAATCAAGAAGCTGCGCTACCTTCTTCCAGATCGGCCCCAAGGCGTTCATATTTTTCCAAAGCAGTTCTGGTCTCCATCGGCATCTGTAGCTGAGTCGAAAAACACCATCCCATACTATTAGTTAACGATTAACATATTTCTATATGTATTGTAAGCATACAATACAACTGATAATATGTTGCGCTTATTTATCTGGTGTACCGACATTTTTGCGCGTTTAACGGCTGAAATCCAACGTGGTTTGTGCCCTTCAGAATGAAAACAGTTTGCATTTACCTTTTTAATAAAAGGCGAGCTTTTAAGCCTGAGAAATCACCCCGTAAATGCACACGTTTAATTGCACTGTGTATGCTTACACAGTATTAAAAGACACTCAACAATTAACATCATTTACCTTCGTTCCTGCGTTTGAGTCATGTTGTAAATTCTTACTGTGAAATATAATTGACAAATAATTTGGTGAATGAACTTGTGAAGAAGGTGGAGCTGGCATATTACGTCACTTCAGTAATGAAAATGCCGTGATGTGCGGAAGGGCGGGGGGAGTGTGGGGGTTGACGGAGAATGTTTTCTTCAGCGCTCTTTGGGGCTCCTCCTTGTTTTCAGTTCACGTGATTACATAGGAGGTGTGATGACGCGATACGCGACTCCGCCTCCTCCATTACAGTATATGGACAAAAAAGAGGTTCCAGTTATGACCATTACGCGTAGAATTTCGAAATGAAACCTGCCTAACTTTTGTAAGTAAGCTGTAAGAAATGAGCCTGCCAAATTTCAGCCTTCCACCTACACGGGAAGTTGGAAAATTAGTGATGAGTGAGTGAGTGAGTGAGTGAGTGAGTGAGTGAGTGAGTGAGTGAGTGAGTGAGTGAGTGAGTGAGTGAGTGAGTGAGTGAGTGAGTGAGTGAGTGAGTGAGGGCTTTGCCTTTTATTAGTATAGATGTATGTATTTTATTTCTTTCATGTCATGTTTTGTAGGTGGAACCCCAAGAGGTAGGGCACCACTCTCAGCTTTTATATTTCATGGAGGAGAATAGGTTCTTCAGTGGTTCATTGACGAAGGAAGAGTGTACATAGTGATTATAGTATTGCATCTATTCTGTTTTTTGGACTTCTGCTTTTCTTTGTGAAATTGCTGTGAATTTGGTTAAATTATTTTTGCCTTTTCTTTCAGTTTTGCTCATATATTCCTCATTTATAAATAATGTTTGTTGAACTTGTCTCACAAGCTGAAGGTTTAACAATCTCCTCTCCCTTGAGGTGTTTTTCTATATATCTTAGAACAGGGGTGGGCAAATTCATTCCTGGAGGGCTGCAGTGGCTACAGGTTTTTGTTCCAACCCAATTGCTTAATAAGAAGCACTTATTGCTTTAGAAACACTTCTGCTTCATTTTAGTTAACTCCCTCGTTAAGATTATGAACCCTTATTGCTTATTTAAGTCTTAAACAGCTGCATTCTTGGTTTTTAATTGCTCCTTATTAGCAATAAGATGCAAATGACAAAAGAAAGCAGCAGTTATCCATTTTTCTTGTTACCCTTTACACCTGTGTGTATTTGTCGTGCACTATTTGGTTTAATTAAATACTTGGAAGGAAAGAGAAAAGAAAAAAGTGAAGGATTGAGAATTACCCATCCGTTTAACACTTTAAAGTATTTGGATGATATCCTTAGAATGGAAAAAAAATCTAGGATATGAGAATGACTTGACATAGCAGAGTTAAAGCACTAACAAGCCATGAAATGTAATTATTGGCAAAGATTGTTTTCTAATTAAGCAAATGGGTTGGAACAAAAACCCGCAGCCACTGCGGCCCTCCAGGAATTAATTTGCCCACCCCTGTCTTAGAACATCTACACTCTTTTTTAACTTTAACAGTGAAATCCATTTAGGATATGTTCAGCACAAAAACTGGATTCGGAGGTCAGGCTGCCTGGGGTGAGGCCTATCTCTAGGAAGGTCAGTGAAGGCCCTGACCTGATGCCGTGGTTCTTTTAGAATCCTCCAACCCTTTTTGCTATTTTGTATGCTGCTCATCACAGCATACAGTATTTCTTTTCACAGCTGCAGATGTTTTGATAGCTTTCCTTGTGACTAGAGGTATTTATCCAAATGCCACGTGCTATCAAAAAAAATGATACCTGTGAGCTCTAGGGAGCAAGTGGCAGTAATTTTATCAATAATGGAAAGGGCCACATGAGTTATCACAGCAAAGATGAAGAAAAAGGTACAAACTAATAGATCCAGATAAGGGAAGAAATAGACTTCTGCTGAACCTGACACCAGGAACTATTCCAGTTTTATCTCTGATACTCATTTTAGGTGAGTAAAATGTGGTGTTTAACTTGTCAGTTGAAATGCTTATTTTTAACTTTGTACTAGTTATTGCTGAAATATTTTGTGGTTAGATACATCATTTAAGAGGTTTCTTTGTCAGTTACTTGAATTATTATTTCAAAAGCAGACATGGCAAAGATGTTAAGTAACTGGCTGATTTTTGACATTTGCAGTATAGACAGTAGAGTAAGACAGTGTAGTTTTCTAAGTGTGGATATTCTAAGGCTCCAACAGTCAGGGTAAGAACCAGCTGGAATTAAAAGAAGGGAGACAAAATGGATCCCAGTAATTACAGACCAACACACTTTACTTTTTTACCATGCAAAAGTATGGAAACTATAATAAGGAATAAATTAGAAGTTATTTATATGAAAATAATATACTAATTAAAAGCCAGTTTGGGTTTATGAGAGGAAAACACTGCCAAACCAATCTGCTCGGCTTTATTGAATAGGCAACTGGAGTAACAGCAAAGCATATGACATAATTTACTTTGATGTGGTTCCTCAATGAAGATTAATTTTGAAACTAGAGGCCACTGGCATCTGGGCTCTCTTACAAAACTTGATTTCAAACTGGTTATTTGGCCAGAGACATGAAGTACAGGTAAGAAGAGAATGGGTTGAGGTCATCAGCTGGGACTCTGAAAGGACTGCTAATTTCGATGTAACAATAACTATTCATAATCACCTGAACAATTGTCATAGCTGAGCAAACATCTAAAAAATTAAAGTTTAACGTAGGGAAGTGCTACACATAAGCAAAAGGAACTTTGACTAAATACAAGACAGTTGATGGTGTTTAAAAAGAAGCAACCATCTGGGCAATGTGTCAAAGCAAAAGGCTAATGCTGTAAAATGTTTCTTTATATTGTAAAACTGATGAATGTAAGTGAAGGAACTGCTTTGACTGTTTGATGTTTTAATGCTGTGTGGTTCTGATCACCACAGTACACATAAGACACACAGCAGCCATAATATACTTAAATTGTGAAGAGAGGAAGAACCAAGCACATTCTCAGGCTAAAGGGCATGCCCAGCTCTCACAGGCTAAGGACACTAAACCTCTTTAGTCTTGATCAGAAACAGAATATTTCAATGAAGTAGTGACAAACGTTTCTGGATGAGATACTCTATTAGAACAACTTCACTATTAGCTGATCTAACAAGGCTGATGGACTAAATGGTCTGCCCTCATTTGTCAGACTTTTTATATTTCAATGTAAAATATGGAATAAAAAATAAAATGTCACTCTTGATTTAGAGCTGGAGTAAATAAGTTAGAGTAGCTAAGATGCTGACTTCCACTGGATTTCCAGGATACTCCCATTACCCTTGACGCTGGTTTTGTGGTCCCAGCATCTATGTTCAAATTTTTATCTTTGTCTGTGTGGAGCTTGCATGATCCCCCCAGGTGTTCTTGGGGTTTTCTCCCCTAAGCAAGCAGGACTGGTTAATTGTTGTCTCTAGACAAGCAATTTGCAACGTGTGCATGAATGGACCCTGTGATATGCTGTCCACAGCAAATGGCAGATCCCTATATGAAAACTCCACTGTAAATTCATATCTATCTCAGTATTTCCAATGCTTGCTTTAAAAACAAAGTGGCAGCTGGACTGGTTGATTGTATTTTGATAGTTGGAGGTCATTTGGTTATTTGAATGTTATGTAACATAAGTACGTTACTAACATAAGCGTCAGAATATGCACTTCTAAACTTTTTTGAGATAGATATTGATGAGTGAAATGATTCATGCAAAATTGGATTTGCAGATAAACAAACAAAAATCATGAAGTAAATTGTGTTTTACTTCACAAGGGCAGAAGGGCATTTAGTGCCTATTTTAAAGGGTTTTCACGCATTAATTATGCATGTGTTTCTCTGAAATTTAGTGTATGAATTAACATTTGTAGTGAGAAGCAAAATCGCTGAAAGCGTGCAAATATTTAAGTAGATAAAGGTGGTTTCTATTTAAGAGGTTGGTGGGGGTGTTTTGTTTGTGACTTTCCTTGTCCTGAGTATTCCTGTGGAGAAAACACAGTAAAGCACCCCTCCATGGTCATGTGAGCAAGAGGCAGAAATTGAATTGTTTTTATTTGGTATTGGTATGAATGACATGCTTTACTCTGCTGCAGAAAAGAATGCAGGTAAACATGGAAGTGTGAGCAAGACTTTATGGAGTAGAATTTCTTATTTACCACCCTAAAAATGCCATTTAAACTTTCAAAAACCCTTTGCAAAATTAACCGCTAAATGAATTTTTGTGTGAATTTTGCAAAACTGTGCACACGTTGAAACTTTGCTTATCACTAGAACATTTGATATAGAGTGCTGCATACTTAAAATAGAAAAACGTGAAAATATCGTTCAAGTAATAAAAAAGATAGATTTTTAAGTGCTGCCTGAATATAAACATATCAAAAATAACTTTGATATGCCTTTCGAATAGCATATGTCAACAAATTAATTAATAACATGTCAGGAGCAGTATTTTTTAATTATGCTGATACTTCCAATTATTTATTTTCAAAAGTTAACTTTTAAACAGCAGTTATGTGAGTCACTAGGATGGAGGCAGCACTTAGCATTGCTACATCAAGCTTGAAACAATCTCTTCTTATAGACCTTTATATTTTTCAGGTTTCTTTTATAGGTTTTGTTCATTCCCCCAGCCCATGTGTCTACAGGCAGAGTTTTTGACCACAGTATAACTTTCAGATGGCCACTGGTTAAGAGGATGCTTGCTTGTATACATTTATTCAAGGATGGATGTTATTCCTGACTTTTTTCACAACTGCTTGTTACTTTTGATTTTGTCTTTAATTAGTTGTGTTAGTGAATTAAAGGAGCGGATGGATGAGAACTACATGTCTTTAAACACAGACAAAACAGAGATGTTAATTATTGGAGGAAATTATGCTGATTGCAACAGTATTTTGACATCTTATTTAATTCTACAGAATCAGCCTGCAATCAAGGCATTACCTTTGACTCTAATATGTCATTTAAAGCGCACATTACAAAATTATCCAAAACATGTTTCTTCCATCTTAAAAATGTTAGGAAATAAAGTGTTTTCTAAATATGCTGGATACTGAGAAATTAATTCATGCATTTATTTCTAGTAGGATTGACTACTGCAATGTGGTGTTCACTGGATGTTCAGATTGTTTTTTATACAGCTTATAGTTAATCCAAAATGCTGCTGTAAGAATTATTATAAGGACAATATGTCCTTACACTGGCTCCCAATTAAGTTTAGAGCAGATTTCAAAATCTTACTTTTAACATATAAAGCCTTAAATGGCCAAGGTCTGGCTTACTTGTCTGAACTTATCATTAATTACAAACCAGAATGCAAATTAAGATCTCAAAATGCCAGTCTGCTTATGATTCCAAGGATTAATAAAATAACAGTGGGTGTACGAGCTTTTAGTTACAGGGCCCCTAAACTGTGGAACGGTCTGCCTGCTTCTATTAGAGATGCCCCTTCAGTCTCAGACTCACTACTTCAGTTTGGTATACCCAGACTAGAGCTGCTGATTAACTGTACAGACTGCATCTCTGATGTTATTCATTAGCACTAAAACATAAGTAATATGATAGTTATAATTTGTTACTAACCCTCACCTATTCTGTTTCTCTTTTCGGTACTCAAATGTGGCACTTGGTGCCACTGCCCTACTGCCAAGTTGTCTGCCTTTGATAAAGGAACACTGGAATCATCAGGTAGAAGCGTCCTTTCATCAGATTGATCTGCCCAGCACTGACTCAACTGTGGAATGGCCAGTGGGGGGACACAGCTTGATGGCCGAGGTCTCCAGATCTCTGAACAAATTGAAGTTATCTTATGTGATATCATCTACTTTTGCATTTGCTTTGTACTTGTAATATTACTATTATACTATTATATTGTATTGGGAATTACTGTGTTCTGCCCAACCTACCTGGAAAGGGGTCTCTCTCTAAATTTCCTTCCTAAGGTTTCTTCGGGAGTTTTTTTTTTTGTCTTCCTAGAGAGTCAAGGCTGGGGGTGCTGTCAAGAGGCAGGGCCTGTTAAAGCCAATTGTGGCACTTCTTGTGTGATTTTGTGCTATACAAAAGTAAATTGCATTGTATTGTATTTCACCTTTTTAACATTTTATTTTGCAACAAAACTGATTAAACCTGTGTTTTGAGACAGTCCCAACTATTACATTATCATGTAACCATGAACAAGACATCTTTGCTATTTTTCCATTTATTTATAGAAATCTTAATATCCTAAAGTGACAAGGAGCTTAGGCTTAAAATTGAATAAAAAGTCTGGATCCTATCCTGGACTGGATGCTAATCCATTAGAAGGCACATTAGCTGACACTGTTACTTTGGGGTCACCAGCTAACCTTATCAACTGAAACTCAAGGATCCAGTGATAAATCCAGACAAACAAAGCAAGAATGTGCAAACTCCACACAGGCAATGGTCAAACTAGGATTCAATGGCTAAATCATAGACCCTAGCCTGACACCATCTACTATATAATAAAACTCAAAGTCTCTGTGTCCAGTCCCCTAGAGCAATCTAATTGGTCAGTTTGGCTGTGGCATGATTTGTTAGTTAGACTTTGGTGATGTGATGAAAAGGGGAAGTGCGAGTGTGGTACGCACAATGAGGAGAAAATGCATAGGAGACACCCTGAGAGAGTCACCTTCAAAATATAAAACCAGACAGAAGGCGAGAAAGGTGCCTCAAAAATACTGACAAGAGTCTGGGAAGAAGGCCTTACAGTAATGTGCTCAACAGAGGGAATGGCAGTGAAAAGACATTATTAAAGATGTAGGAGGCACGCTGGAAGAGTTGCCTTCTGGTGAAAAGTACAAAACCTTGAAAATAATCAGAGATGCAAACTTTATAGAAACACACTCAAGATAGGGAGTGCTGGTGACGTTCACACACACACAAATACAGAGAAATGGTGCTGAAGGTACACATACGGCAAGAGATAGCAAATACTTTTTAAACTATTCTGTTACGTGTTTTAGACAAGTACCATGGCTAGCAGTACAATAAAAACTGGGTGAGGTTTGTTTGCTCCAGCATGTGTGGAGATGCACTGACTAGAGTTTTGATTTACTTGCCCCTGTTAACCTTAGATTGCCTTTATCTTCAAATAATTTATTTTATCTTTACCTTTACCTTATATTACTACTTGTTAGAGGACGTAGAAACGTAACAAAATTTTTTTATTATTCCCACTTGGGGGTACTCCACAAACCAGTAGACTAGACTTCTGGCCTAATAATTTATTTATGCTCATGTTTGTGTAAAGTCCACAGATGTGACTGATGTTCTTCACTCAGAGTGTTCAGAAAAACATCCTGAGCAAAGTTGCTAGTTTTTTAAGGTCCAAGGAACAACTGCCCTTATTTGACTCCTAATAACCCTTTTCAGGAGCCACTCTGGAAGATGTCATTCTTCTCAGTTTCCAGAAAAAATAATGTTATCAACAAATATCATTTTCTGCCTGTTTAGTGCTGCTTTTGTTAAAGGCAGTTGGAAGCCTGAAGTTGGCACGGACTAGAATACCCCATGTCAGGATCTACGGTTCAATTATACCTCTGCAGAGGAGAAAGATGAAATTCGGATGCTTAATTAATGTGTTTGAAATTCTGATTTTTCCTAATGCCTGAGCAGCAATATGTAACCTTTTGCTTAGCTCACTTGCAGGTTGCAGAAGATTAACAATTGCATGAGGTGGGCTTTTAAAGCCTCTTTGGAATGGGAGGGCTGCATAAAGTGCATAAACATATCAAGCACTGGTAAATTGTAGCATTGTGAGATCTAACACATTAAAGCACATTACGAGTCTTTAATAAGTGATGTATCTGTTAAAAGAGCACTTAGCTGAATTTATATGTGTGTTTCTCTGTTTGCAGGTTCCATTGCTGAGCTGTGTCAATTTTCACTCCCATTATATTAAGCAGTAAACAGATCCATGACTGTGAAAAAAGAAACACTATATTATAAATCTGAGTGCTACAATGATCATGTGCTGACTCGTAAGCTTCAGTTCTTTCAGGGCCTAGCACAGCACGTGGCAACAATGACTTGCATGTCTTCTAACCTGTGCTTTTGGAACATTCTGTTTCAGTAGGTAACAAATCAACAGCAAAGACATTATGGGCAATGTTGCCTCTCTGAGCTGCGCCCAAATCACAGAGCTGGGCGACACAAATGACATTTCAGTCTTGTGTTACAATGCACCTGCTATGTGATTAATATCTACGTGCATGATTTATAGCCTGCTACCTTTCATTTTGCTGGGGTAGCAGTGCATCTAATTCTCTCTGTCTCTCCAATGAGGGCCGAACAGCACCACTGTGGGTGCTTCCAGGCTGTGCTTAAAAAGACAGCACGGTGCTGGCCACCAAGATGCACACATAGTTTGTGATAAAGCAATGCGGCTGTTTTAGAGGTGCCAGTCGACATCTTTAACAAAGGAGCACTAAATGTGGTAAACATTCATAATGGCACAAACAATTGCATAAGTGATGACTTTAATACCTCATGATGCATTGAAGCATAAATACTGCCAAAATAAGAGAACTAGACGGTAGTCATCTGGCCTCTGGCTTATTAAACATGGAGCCAGCTGTTGGGATCACAATGTATGCCTCATAAAAATCAGACTGTCACAAACACATGCTAAGCTCCACTTTCTTCTCCATTCTGGCCTTTTCAAGATGGTTGCCACTTTCGTTCTTCACCACACTGGGATGCCTCATTATTCACTCTGTCTAGGTTTCCGCTGCTTGTTCTTCAACCTGTTACATGAAGGTCCACCCACCTCTAAGCACTATGTGCACCATCTAATGGCTCATGGAGTATATACTTCCTCCCAAGTATTTATATTTTAATTTTTTGACAAAACATTTTATACCTCTAAAGTAAATCTAATGTGTCAAAGCAGTAGCACTTGCAGGGGACATTGATATCCAGAAAACAAAAACAAAGCAAAATCATCCAAAACTAACAAATATTGTGATTTGTGTAAATTGAAGAGGGTAAGAAATGGGAGAGAATAAAAGAGAGAAGCACACAGATGCAAACACAACTCAATTAGTCTTGTATGTCAAACTTTAGTCTCTCCAGCTGACATGTGGGTTGTCTTCCCATGCCTCTTCTCTTTCTCTCATGCACCCCACCTTTATTTATAGGATTCAGCCCATATAACCACAGCCCCAGTAGAAACCAGATGTGCTAGTCCACAGTTACCTCTAGTGAAACTGTGCCTTACAGAAAAGGGCATATCTCATGCACAGTGCCCTGTCCTAGTTTAAAGCAAGCAGAAGTCTTCCATTTCCTAGTAATGACTGCCTGCTGACATCCTGCCTTCTAAGAAATTTTGCAGGATTCCTTGGTGTCTGTCACTCACTTACCATTTCAGGACATTCTCTGGAGATTTGGAATAGATCTTTAAGCACAATGATGCACATGGCACATATGGTTTCATTATGTCTTGTATTGATTATTGTGATTCTGTCTACATTGGTCTTTACAAAAGCTACAGTATGTTCAGAACTCTGCAGCTAGACTTCTCACCTTTATGAAGCATTCTGCTCACATCACCCTCATTCTTATTCAGCTACATTGGTTACCAGTTCTGCCCAGTATCAAGTTGGAAATCTTGTTTCTCACTTTCAAAGTCCTGCATAACCTTGCTTCTCTTTTCCTCAGTGAACTCTTCATCTCGTTCTCCCCTTCTTGCTCTCTCTGGTCTTCTCTCCATAATTTATTTGCTGTCCCTCTCACCAGACTTTCCACCTTGGGAGGCTTTACAGTGCCATGACCCCTAAACTCTGGAATTCTCTTCCATAGTCTATGTGGACAGTGTACCCAAGGGATAGAGAGTGGTGATTGGAGTGGATTTCAATGGACATGTCGGTGAAGGGAACAGAGGAGACGAGGAGGTGATGGGTAGGTATGGTGTCAAAGAAAGGAATGAAAAAGGTCAGATGACAGTGCATTTTGTGAAAAGGATAGACGTGTCTGTGTTTAATACATATTTTAAGAGGAGGGAGGAACAAAAGGTGATGTACAAGAGTGAAGGAAGATGCCTACACAGGTAGATTATATCCTACGCAAGAGGGTCAATCTGAAGGAGATTGAAGACTACAAAGTGGTGGCAGGGGAACGAGTAGTTAGGCAACATAGGGTGGTGGCCTGTAGGATGACTTTGGAGATGAAGAAGAGGAGGAAAGTGAGGACAGAGCCATGTATCAAATGGTGGAAAATGAAAAAGGAAGATTGCAAAGTTGACTTTAGGGAGGAGGTAATACAGACATTGGGTGGCAGTGCGGAGTTACCAGAGAGTTGGGCAACTACAGCAGAAGTAGTAAGGGTGACAGCAAGTAGGGTACTTGGCGTGACATCTGGACATATGACGAAGGAAAGGAAACCTGGTGGTGGAAAGGGGAAGTACAGGAGAGTATACAGACGAAGAGGTTGGCAAAGAAGAATTGGGATAGCCAGTGACCTGCAAAAAGTAGACAAAAGTACAAAAAGAAAAGGTTTAAGGGGAAGATAGAGGAGGCAAAGGATAAAAAAAGGTGTATGATGAGTTGTATGAGAGGTTGGACACTAAGGAGGGAGAAAAGGACCTGTACCGATTGGCTAGACAGAGGGACCGAGCTGGGAAAGATGTGCAGCAGGTTAGGGTGATAAAGGATGAAGATGGAAACGTACTCACAAGTGAAGAGGATGTGTTCAGCAGATGAAAAGAGTACTTTGAGAGGCTGATGAGTAAAGAGAATGACAGAGAGAGAGATGGTTGGATGATGTGGAGATGGTGAATCAGGAAGTGCAATGAATTAGCAAGGAGGAAGTAACGACAGCTATGAAGAGGATGAAGAATGGAAAGGCCGTTGGTCCAGATGACATACCAGTGGAAGCATGGAGGTGTTTAGGGGAGATGGCAGTGGAGTTTTTAACCAGATTGTTTAATGGAATCTTGGAAAGTGAGAGGATGCCTGAGGAGTGGAGAAGAAGTGTACTGGTGCCGATTTTTAAGAATAAGGGGGATGTGCAGGACTGTAGTAACTACAGAGGGATAAAATTGATGAGCCACAGCAAGAAGCTATGAGAAAGAGTAGTGGAAGCTAGGTTAAGAAGTGAGGTGATGATTAGTGAGCAGCAGTATGGTTTCATGCCAGGAAAAAGAACCACAGATGCAATGTTTGCTTTGAGGGTGTTGATGGAGAAGTATAGGGAAGGTCAGAAGGAGATGCATTGCATCTTTGTGGATCTGGAGAAAGCATATGACAGGGTGCCTCGAGAGGAGTTGTGGTATTGTATGAGGAAGTCAGGAGAGGCAGAGAAATATGTAAGAGTTGTACAGGATATGTACGAGGGAAGTGTGACAGTGGTGAGGTCTGCAGTAGGAGTGACGGATGAATTCAACGTGGAGGTGGGATTACATCAGGGATCAGCTCTGAGCCCTTTCTTATTTGCAATGGTGATGGACAGGTTGACAGACGAGATTAGACAGGAGTCCCCGTGGACTATGATGTTTTCTGATGACATTGTGATCTGTGGCAAGATGGTGGCACTGACCACAAACAGGAGACAGAGCTGGAGGTGGCATAGTTAAAGATGCAAAGTTTTGCATTGGGTGTGACAAGGATGGACAGGATTAGAAATGAGTACGTTAGAGGGTCAGCTCAGGTTAGATGATTTGGTGACAAAGTCAGAGAGATGAGATTGGGTTGCTTTGGACATGTGCAGAGGAAAGATATTGGGTATATTGGAAAAAGATGCTAAGGAGAGAGTTGCCAGACAAGAGAAAAAGGAAGGCCTTATAGAAGGTTTATGGATGTGGTGAGAGAGGACATGCAGGTGATGGGTGTAACAGAGCAAGATGCAGAGGACAGAAAGATATGGAAGAAGATGATCAGCTGTGGCAACCCCTAACGGGAGCAGCCAAAAAAAGAGGAAGAAGATTGTTCATTTCATATTATTATTTGTATTCCTCGTTATTATTGTTATTTGTTTCATTGTTATTTGATACTCTGTATATCCAATTCATTATAATAACTATTCATTCAAAATCTGTACTAACCCCTACTCTCTCTTCTGTTTCCTTTTCCGGTGTCCTGTTGGTGGTGGCGTGCGCCACCACCATCTACCCAAAGCACCATGATGTTCCAACAATGATGGATGGATTAAAAGCCAGAAGTCTGTATGACCATCGGCATCAAGTGACTCATAGAGGACTATTTCATTTATATTAGGTAGAATGCCCAGGGGGGACTGGGCGGTCTCGTGGCCTGGAACCCCTACAGATTTTATTTTTTTTTTCTCCAGCCTTCTGGAGTTTTGTTTTGTTTTTTCTGTCCACCCTGGCCATCGGACCTTACTCCTTTCTATGTTAACTAATGTTGTCTTATTTTAATTTCTTATTTTGTCTTTTATTTTTCTTCTCTTCATTATGTAAAGCACTTTGAGCTACTTTTTGTATGAAAATGTGCTATATAAATAAATGTTGTTGTTGTTGTTGTTGTTTCATTATAATATTTTTGAGATTTAATAAAAATGTAATTTTTAATGTAAAAAAAAAATGGGTAATTCTTTTTACATGTTGTTTGGAATAAAATGCAGTGCTAAGGAGGGAAAATTAAAACAATGTTTATCCATACTAACATTTTCACATTAAAACAACTGAAAACGTGTATGATGTAGCCATTCGAAAAAAGAGGAAGAGTAATCCTTGAAGGAATGATTATATCTGTTGGACTAGGGAGTGTATCGCAAAACTTTAGTGATCAATAAATTATTTGCCTTTTCTGAACACATACAGCTTTCAAACTGTATAAACTAAAATTTGGGTGGAAGGTGTGCCTGTTCCTTTCCACATCTATAGGGCAAGTTATGGGAAGAATAAGGGGACTGTGAATGAAGTTTTGGAGCACAACAGAAATGGGAAAGCTGGCCTCAGATTGGGCAGCATGGTGGAAATGGTATAATATATTTTCGCTTGGATTTGTCCTATGGGCCTGCTACTGGATAGGCCAAGATGTGCATTGAAATTATTATGAGGACCACGAGAGCATGTGGAATGACCAGATAGATAGATATAAAAGGCACTATATAATAAATAGACTGTGGTGGGTTGGCACCCTGCCCAGGATTGGTTCCCTGCCTTGTGCCCTGTGTTGGCTGGGATTGGCTCCAGCAGACCCCCGTGACCCTGTGTTCGGATTCAGCAGGTTGGAAACTGGATGGATAATAAATAGATGTGAAAGGCACTATATGATAGATTGGTGCTGCTTCAGTCTGTCCCCCCAAAAACTGAGCCCCCACCAAATTTCTTTTACCAGCTGCCAGTGGATTAAGGGCTCAGGTGCAAAGAGTGAAGTGCCACTTTATGGTGACCCAGAATTCTCATTCATATTAGAGTGTGAAACGTGAATGTCTCAATACTAGACTATGTATTGTAAAGGAGGACACCAGCCCAGGATGGTTAGTTAGACAAAGATCACCATGTGGATTGCCCTAAGCTATTCATTGTGCCTAGAAGCAATGTGTTCAAATTGTTCCTTTGCTTATTGAGTCAAGTGTTGTAAATGTGTCATTCAAAGAGTGTTATTTCTTTCTTTAGAAAGTCAATGAATATTTAATGAAGGCATGTATTTCTCAGATACCCTTAATAAGCTTAGGTATGAGGTTACAGAAAGCATCAGCTCTCATTAAGGACTGGCAGAGCTAGGCTTCCTCCCAGGCTGCTGGTAGCACCAGAGGCTAGACAGTAACTGAAAATGAACTTTGTTTGATTCAACTAACAACAGGCTTAATACTCCACAGTGTGTTCTTACTTTACTATTCAGAATAATGTACACTATGCTTTGGAGTAATGTACACTTTGGGCTGTAAAATTAATACATTTGATTAAACATGGGAAAACTGCCACACCAAACCTCAATTATTCCTGTGTAGCTTATGATCATCATACCATAAAAATGAAGAGGCCTAAGAAGCAATAAGTGTCCAAGATTACAAAGAATGTGGAACTGGAGACGGAGGTGCTGGGCTTTGGAAATTGAAGCAGAAGGTGCTCTCTGAGTCCATCAACCAGAACAGGTAGGTACGACTGGTAAAAAGTCAGTGTAGAGAAGCATTTATGAATGGCATTCCTAAAACGTACACATTTCCCACTGTTTTTCTTATATTTGCCAAGTCCATGAAGCAGAGCCACCTAAAAAAAAAGGTAAGCCACCAATATATTAGGGCTAATTTATATGAGTGAAGTGCTCACTTTCAAATCTGAAACTAAAGTTCTGAAATAAAATGCCCATTGCATAACTAACCTGTATTAAAATGAGAATATGGAGGCTTTAAGTGAAAAAAGTCAAGAAGAGCAAGTGGCGTTATATTAATTCAATTAATTTTTGCATACCAACACTTCCTTTTGGGATGATACGGTGGAGCAATGGCTATCATTTTGTCATGCGCCCAGAATCCTGAATTAGAATCATGTGCCTGGATGCCACTTGTGTGTCATTTGCATGTTCTTCGTACATACAGTCCAAAAATATTCTGTGATCCCTGTGTAAAGCGAGTGTCCCATGCGGGTCTGGCTTAGGCCTTGATCCCAGTTTTGGTGAAATATACTCCAGGGGCCTGCAACCTTTAATAGGATTACGTAGGTTTATGAATCGTATGTTATCTGTCCCTTTACATTTCTAGTGGGCTGTATTTAAACTGTCGAAAATCAAGGTTTTTTATATAAAGGAGGATATAATGCATAATAAAATACAAAATAAACTGTGTTGGCCAAATAAATATTTAATGCATAAAATATACATATTGTAATGCCATCACAAGGAGGCAGAGTTGTTTAATGTTTGCAGCCACTGGATAGATATAACTAAGTGAAAGTTCAACACCGGTTTCAGACAGAAATCAAAGTCAGGTAGTGAGATGTTTAATAGTAGAATGCTTTAAAACAATCCCATGCCAACAAATGGAGTTTTAACAGGAAATCTGTGGCACTGACCTTTATACCAGAATGTGACTAACATCACCTGCTCTGTACCACTGGCCAATCTATGATCACAATGGTGCAGCAACACCAACAATTTGGTGGTGCCCAAGACATAAGCATTAAAAATATCCCACCAATAACCCGCTTCACATAGCACTAAATATTTACTCCTACTGAAATCTCTGAGTATCAAAACTTTTAGAAAATAACAAAAATGATAAAGAGAAGGGGTAATAAAAACGTAAACAAAACAAGTTCATAGCACATTTATCTCTGCAAACATTTCAATTAGTGTTTAACAAAATTGTGAATAATAATAATGTAATTTATTTTTCTGGTGAATATATTAAGCTAAGTGCAGCTAATGAGGAAAGAGAACAAAAAATTCCAAGTAAACCTACCAAGTACATGATCACTAGTGCCAGGAACACTGTTGTGCAAGTTCACCCCTCACAAGAACTCACCTCAAAGTTCAGTTCACACAGATTAAAATGAATACATTCACATTCATAGTTCACCATTTCAGTTCTGAACTGGTTCATGTTTAGTTCATTTTGAATTTTTTAAGGTGTGAGAATAAATGACCTATGAGTTTACTTTTTTCAGTTTTTCATGCCTTATATTAGACTATTACTGTGTTCTTGCATCAAATACAATAATTATGGGGCATGTGGCAAGTGGCTGGGGGTGGTACCCAGCAGGAATGCCCAGAAGGACCGGAGGAGGGATTACGCCTCCTCCAGACCACGAGGGGGCAACCACCCTGGTGGTTGGGGGTCATGGGAACAGAGCTTAGAAGCTCAACCCTACAGGGGCCTGTGGTCACTGCCAGGGGGCACCCAGATGCTTAGGGAGCCCTGGCCCTCAGCACTTCCGCCACACCCGGAAGTGCTGGGGGGAAGAAGACCAGGGACACCGTGAGTGCTTCCGGGTGCACAGCTGGCACTTCTGCCACACCGGGGAGTGCCAGCAGGCACTCATTGGGAGGCACCTGAAGCACATCCGGGTGGATTTAAAAGGGGCCACCTCCCTCCATTCGATGGCTGGAGTTGGGAGAGTAGCAGGACAGAGCTCGGAGGAGAGGAGTGGAGGCGGACCTGAGGAAAGGCATTGTGGAAGAAAGCCTGGACTTTGGGGGAGTATTGGGTTGTGTGCTGTGTTTTCACTGTGAATTATGAATAAACATGTGTTGGTGCTTGAACCATCAATGTCCGCCTGTCTGTGTCCGGGCTGTTCCCCACAGGCGGCACAATAGTGCTGCTGCCTCGCAGTCAGGAGACCTGGGTTCGCTTCCTGGGATTCTCCCTGTGTGGAGTTTGCATGTTCTCCCCGTGTTTGCGTGGGTTTCCTCCCACAGTAAAAAGACATGCAGGTTAGGTGCATTGCCGATGCCATTGTCCCTAGTGTGTGCTTGATGTGTGTGTGTGTGTGTGTGTGCATGTGTGTGTGTGTGTGTCCTGCGGTGGGCTGGTGCCCTGCCTGGGATTTGTTCCTGTCTTGCGCCCTGTGTTGGCTGGGATTGGCTCCAGCAGACCCCCGTGACCCTGTGTTAGGATATAGCAGGTTGGAAAATGACGGACTGACAATAATTATGAAGACTTTTTTTATTTGCAACAAACACGTATAAAAATTTATGCTAATATCCTCCCGGCTAAAAAGAAATTAATTAGATGCAAGTATACAAATAAATTACCACTCCATTTCCAACCGTGTGACACAAATGGTGACTGTGGAACGAGCGTGTAGGTGAACTGACTTATTACGCTACTGGTCAAAATTCGTGTCACATATTGCATGTCCAACAGGGAAAAATATAAAGTGGCCTCGCGAAGTACAACGTTTTCCTAAAAGCAAAAGCAGATCTTCACTGCCTGCTCGTGTCAGCGGGGGTGCAGCTTAAGCACAAACAGGCAGACACAGACAGCACCTATTTGATTTTACATTATTTTTTCTGAATACAAATAAATGGCAAAAGATTCGTACAAAGTAAATATTCATATAAATCCACTATTTGTGGTTATCCAAATGCCATATTCAGATCCGGCTCCACCCCTACATTACAGGGTAAGGCAGAATGTTTAATCTGGACCTAAACCAGATCCAGAACATCACATAAAACCAAACTAGCTCATGTTCAAGTTCTTCACTTACATTTACGTCACGTTAAGTTCACCGTTCTTAGAAAAATTAGCTTGTTCAATGAACGCGCTCTTTTGAACTTGTTCATGTGCAACACTGGCCAGGAACAGATTAATAATTTGTTATTAATTTTTATTCATGACTGTTTATATTATTTTTAACATAATTTCATCTCCATTTTGAATGTCTGTTCACTATGAGGCTGTATGGCTGTGAGGCACGGGTCGTACGGCATCTGTAGTGTGGAAGATGACGACTGTATCTGACCTTTAAGCAGTTTAAGTTAAAGGAATATCCTCACAAGAACTAATGACTGAGTAGGATGATAAACATCTTAAGAAATGTTTCTGGTTTCAGTTTTGTTTCATTTTCACTTTGAGTTCAGCTTTGTGTTTGTAGTGAAGAATTAAAGGACTTTTGTATTTGACCTTTGCTAAAGTGCACAACAATCCTTTTGTTTTTCTCTTAAAGAAATGCCTGTTCTGATCACTGTTTAAAATCAGTCCAATAAGTAACACATACTATTTGAAAATTACAGCTAGGAAAAGAGTTGCTTAAAATCTCCCAGGCCACCAACTCCCCAACCTCTCTTTGGACATTCTACAATGCTAATTATTTTTGTGAAATACAGCAATGGGACACCCTGGAAATATCATTGGTGATGACACATTTATTTCAAGGTTAGAAGTGAAAACCTGAAACTTCAAAATGCCCACTACAAAAAATTAAAAATATGAAAAAAATTGTGAAACGTATTTCCAACCAATGACAACAATTTTGACAATTATTTAAAAGGTAATGAGAGAAATTTCATCAATAGCTTTAGCAGGAATGACATAATGGGTTATCAGTTTTCATGCAAACCCAAAAACAGATGGGCTAGATTTACTTTAATAGTGTGAGTTTAAGAAGCCCTGACTCAAGTGATCATAATGTTTGCTAGGGAGCCCAGACATTAGAATGCTTTGTAAAGCAGAAAGTCTAATCATTTACTACTTCACATGTCAAAAGCAGGATTTTTTAAAAATCAGCTCTAAAACTAACTGGAAGCCTATCTACTGATTTAACAACTGGAATAACAGGTTTATGCTTCATAGTTCTAGTTAGCTGCCACTTTTTAAATTAAATGTGAGTTTACTGAGCAAATGGTTCAAACAGCCTCATGGTAAGAGAGTATAATAGTAGCTTTTATGTAAAAGAAGAAAAATTACCTTGAATTTGCAGCATCCTGCATAATACTTAGCAAATCTGTGGACAAAGCAGGTTTCCAAAAGACTAAAAATGTGACAACTAAATGTGAGATTAACGTCAATGATGACATATCAAATTTGTACCTAATTTCAACCAAAACCTCAAGCTGTTGTTTGTATTACCGTAAAATAACTCCTGTTTTTTTTCAACTCTGCTTTATTGTGTTATTAGATCACCTGTGACATGCACACAACACAAAACATCTCAATATAACTTCTTAGGTTCATTTTTTAACAGGGGATAAGAAGAAACATCAATACCAGCTATGTAACTGTTATCTGTCACCTTTTACCTGTCTCACTGCCCTTATTCCACCCTGGGGACCTCTAAAGCCAGGATGCTCAAAGACTGCAACTGTCATTTATTTCCACTCTTTTACTTCAAGCTAGTTTACTACCAATTGTGGCCTTCACAAAGTGTCCTTCGTGCCTTTAAGGACTGTAGCTCGACAAGGAATGAACAATCGTAACCTCTCTGTAACACTAGCAATCAATAATCAGACAGACACTGAGTTTAAGCTTTTACTTAAAAATCATCTTTATCTGCATAATAATCAATATCAGCAAATATAAACAATACAAAGAATTAAAAAACCTGGGTATTATGCTAGGCAGACTGTCAAGAATATCTGAGTAGTAACTGAGAGAAAAAGCCAAAGTCAAAACTGAAAAAATACTTGAAAATCAAAAGATCAGCTGTACTGATACTAAAGCCAAACCTTGAGGCAAAAATCAAAGTCAGAAAGATGAACTAATTTGAAAACCAGAGAAGCACAATTCAAAGGATTAAAGGCACAAATACAGGTTGTTTTGAATCTGCAAACTGAAATAGTGAATTGCTCCCAAAAATGACCTTTAAACTTCTCACATCTTTAACAAGATGTCACAAACTAACAGAACATGACCCCAACTACATGAGAGGCTGCCCTAACAATGGGATGACAAAGTTTCAGTGATTGTGAATAAACAAAAATGGTGGTGAAAACAGCACAAAAAAAAGTAACAAAAGGAAAAGTAAGTTTTAAATCAAATACTAAATGTCAGATTCAGATTCAAGGCCTCAAGAAATCCGCAAAACCACCACCTTATAAAATCATAGCAAACAGCATGGAAATATTTAAATAATGACTCCATTCATAACAGAGGATAGGGTCATACAGGCTTCATAGGTTCTTCATTCAGTCCCAAATGAGAGATCCCAGATGACTTAGGTCCTTAGCTATTAATTATATATCCTTAATTAAAAGGTGAATAAAAACATAATATCGAAAGGTTTCATACCAGAGACAGAGCTCCTTCGAAAGTACCTAGTAAATAAGCAGACAGAAAGCTGCATTTAAATGCCCATGGCTCCTCTCTTAAGTGTCAGAAAAGGAGCAAATACAAGAATGTTATGACACAAGCTCAAAGTCAGTTCAAATGGGAATCAAACGTTGCACAAAACTGCATACAGATTGGCTGTAGAAAACAATTAAAGGTCCTGCTTAGCCTTTTAGATTTCCCAGAATACACTTCAGTCCTGTCCAACTTGACAAGTCTTTCTTTTACACTTGAAAAAGTTAAAGAATCCCCCTTACAAAACTGAAGGAATGATATTAAAGACTGAAAATAATTTTCACAGATTGGGTGTTTCACCTTCTTAAAGCTGTTAAATAGGGACATAACTAGAGATATCTTTTGATTTAATTGATAAATACAGTTGTTCTCAGCATAGGAAGGAAAGACAAAATGAGGTGGCAGCATGTAAAGTGATAAGAAATAATTAGTCCCAGCAGCAAATTTCAATGGACACTGTGTCTGAGTGCAGATAGAAAGAGCTGGTGCAGTTGTAAGGGAGCGAGTCAAGAACAACCACATTCACTAAATAATAGTATTCAAGATATAGAGGTGGCCGCTACCAAGACCCACAGGACACCCTGCCATATATCTTTTTCAAATTAGTCAAAAAATGATTAAAAAATGATAATGTTCCAGGTGGTGTGTATTATAAAATTATTAAATATGACTGAAATTACTAAACACTGCAACTCACAAACAACAATAAACAACTACAGAAGCGAAAATATTTACAGTATACAAGGTGAAATATCCAGACTCCAAAATACATGTACAGTGATCAGCCACAACAGTAACAGAACCTGCCTTGTTTATGCTCCCTCTTGCCACCAGAACTTCTGTGACCCATGGAGGCATGGACTCCACAAGACCTCTAAAGATGTTCTGTGGTATATGTCATAAAGACATTACCAGCATATCCTTTAAGTTCTGTAAGTTGCGAGGCTGGACCTCCATGGATTGGAGTTGTTTTTCCAACACATCCCACATATGCTTGATTGGATTGAGATCTGGGGAATTTGGAGGCCAAATCAATATCTTAAACACTTTATCATGTTCCTCAAAGTATTCCTTGACAATTTTTGTAGTGTGACAGGGTGCATTATCCTGCAGAAAGAGGCCACTGTCATCAGAGAATACCTTTAATATCAACAGGTGTAAGTGGTCTGCAACAATCTTTAGATAGGTGTTATATGTCAAAAATATGTCAAAATAACATCTGCATGATTGCCAGAACACAAGGTTTCCAGGAACAGCATTGGCAAGAGCACCCCACTGCATCTGCTGCCTGGTATTCTTCTCATAGTGCATTCATAGTGCTGCTATTTCTCACCCAAGTAAACAACACACATGAACCTGGCCCTCCATATCATCTAAAAGAAAATTGTGATTCATCAGACCAGGCCACCTTCTTCCATTGCTCCATGGTCCAGTTCTGATGATCACATGCTTATTGTAGGAACTTTTAATGGTGGACAACGGTCAGCATCGACATTCTGTCTGGTCTGCAGCTATACAGTCCAATACTCAGCAAGCTAGGATACACTGTGTATTCTGACACCTTTCTCTCAGCATTGCATTTTTTAGCAATATGTGCTACAGTAACTCTACTGTGGGATCAGACCAGATGGGTTACCCTTTGCTCCTCACACGTATCAATGAGTTTTGGACACCCATGACTTTGTCACCAGTTCTCCTTCCTTGGACTGCTTTTTGAATGTACTAACCACTGCATGCACCCCACAACACCTGCCATTTTGTTGATGTTCTGACCCAGTTGTCTAGTCACCACAATTGGACCCTTGTCAAAGTCCCTCAGATCTTTACACTTGCCTATTTTTTCTTGCTTCCAACACATCACCTTCAAGAACTGACTGTTCGCTTGCTGCTTAATATAGTCCACCCTTTGACAGGTGCCATTGTAACAAGATGATTAGTGTTATTCACTTCACCTGGTTTTAATGTTGTGGCTGATCAGTGTATATTCAACAGTCTAGTTCTTCTATTGAAGAGAGTTAGGATTTTCTTCAGTCTATCTGGTTGTGCCAGAAGATTGATAAAAGATCATTCAGGCAATTGTTCTGTCTGACTTTGAAGTATGGATGACCAGAAAATGTCACTGGTCTAGTGCCATTCACAGATCAGACATTGGAGGAAATCAGCTAGAGAAAGCGTCCATTGTTCACTTCATTGGACAGTACTATTGAAAGCCCACTTTCATCACTTTTTGTATTCTTTTGCATTGTAATTTTTCATCTGATTTTAAAATATACCACTATTAATGGTAATTGGACACAAGCCCCAAAACAAGGACAACAGATATCTCACCTTAAGGGCTGCTAATCAATACCTTCTCCTTGAATTAAGAACTTAACCTTTTTTTCTACTTGCCAGAAAAATATGCACATATTCAACAGTTCTATGTGATGGCACTACACATTCTTAAGACTTCTGCATGTACTGAAAACAACTTGAGAAGTATGAAATATAAACCACCAGCTTCCTCGCACCTCTCAATCCTGGGGTTAAATTCCAGCCAGGTTTCATTCTGTGTGCAGTTTCAACTTGTCTGCAAGTCAGCATGTCTGTTTGGGTTTTCTCCAACATCACAAAGGAATGCTGACTCGACACTTGTCTTGTATAAATGAATGTGATTGTGTGCCCTGTGGTAGACTGGTGCCCCTTCAAGCCTGGTTTGAGCTTTATACCCAATATTGTCACACCAGGCTTGAATAAGTATGGTTCAGTAATATATATATTCAATATAATATATTCAGTATGTTCAGTAATTCATCAGTTATAAGGTATCAATAAGCAATGGAGAAACCCTTTTCATATGAATCATTAGATCACTAGAACAATCTAGATGAGAACAGGCCTTTCAGCCCAAAAAAGCTCACCAGTCCTATCAACTTAATTCTTCTAAAAAAAACATCAAATCTAGTTCTGAAAGTCCTTAAAGTCTTACCTGTCTACCACACTACCTGATAGCTTATTCCAAGTGTCTATGGTTTTCTATGTAAAGAAAACTAATATTTGTATGAAATTTACCCTTAACAAGTTTCCAATTGTGGCCCTATGTTCTTGATGAACTCATGATAAAATAACAATATCAATCTACTGTACTAATTCCCTTCATAATTTTAAACACTTTAATCATGTCACCTCTTAATCTTCTTATTCTTAAACTGTAAAGGCTCAGCTCTTTTAATCTTTCCTCATAACACATCCCATGTAGCCCTGGAACCTGCCTAGTTGCTCTTCTCTAGACATTTTCTAGTGCTGCTATGTCCTTTTTTAGCCTGAAGATCACAACTGCACACAGTACTCAAGATGAGGCCTCACCAATGCATTATAAAGCTTGAGCATAACCTTCTTGGACTTGTACTCCACACACCGTGCTATATAACCTAACATTCTGTTTGCCATCTTAATGGTTTCTGAACACTGGAAGTCAAAAGTGCAGAGTCCACTATGACTCCTAAATCCTTCTCATAATGTACAGTATACTCTCGATTTACAGACCTCCCATTGTGTATTCAAACCTAACATTTTTACTTCAATATGAGATGATATTAAATTTCATCTGCCATTAATCTGCCCAAGCCTGTATGCTGTTCATGTCCTTCTGTAACGATTTAACAGATTCAAAATTATCTCCCAATCCACCTATCTTGATATCATCTACAAAATTAACCACCATGATACTTATATTCCTATTCAAATCATTTATATATATATTAAAAAGAGCAGAGGCCCTAGCACTGACCCATGTAGAACACCACTCTTAAAATCAGCCAATAGTGATAAGGTTCCTCGCACCATCACTCTCTGCTTCCTATGTTTGAGCCAATTCTGCATCCATCTAAAAACAACACCCTAAATTCCCACTTCTTTTAGTTTGATGCCCAAACTCTTATCAGACACCTTAACAAATGCTTTCTGAAAGTCAAGATAAATAATATCATATGCTCCACTTTGATCATACCCTTTAGGTGCATCCTCATAGAATTCCAGCATGTTAGTGAAACATGACTTCCCTCTTCTGAACTCATGCTGTTCAGAAAAACTGCACTTGCCATGTGCTGCTCAATCTTATTCTTAATAATTCCACCCATTAATTTTCCTGTAATATACATTAACCTTACTGGTCTATAGTTGCTTGGATCTCCCTGGTCACTCTTTATATAGCAGAATACTATTTGTCATTTTCCACCTCTTCAGAATCTCCCCAGTGACCAATGACTTCCTAAAAATATGTGTCAAAGGTTTATATAAGTACTTGTGGCCCTCCTTAAGAATTCAAGGCAAATATTATCTGGTCCTGGTGATTTGTTTGATTTCAGCCTATTTAATCTGTGCAGTACTTCTCCATCTACAATTTCTAAATCACTCAGAACCTTCTTAGTAGTCGCATTTACCGCCGGGAGGTTATGCACTTCCTCACTTGTGAAAACCTCAGAAAAATGCAAGTTTAGAGCGTCCAATATTTCACTTTCTGTATCTTTTAATTCCCCTTTACTATTCCTGTTGCACTTTACCTCCTCTTTTTTCTTTTACTATTAAAATACTAAAAGAACCTCTAAGGGTCATCTTTCGCCTTATGTGCTATATTCCTCTTCAACTGTCTTTTAACCTTCCTAATATCCCTCTTAATGGTTGCCCTCATGTTCTCATATACCCTACGATTTAATTTGGAGTTATTTAGTTTGGAGTCTTATACGGGTTACAACTGTCTTTTCTATTCATGTTTGATTTGAAAGGAGCTTCTTCATCTCAAGTTTATCTAAAGAAGTAATCTTGCCTGAAGAAGGGGCCTGAGTTGCCTCGAAAGCTTGCATATTGTAATCTTTTCATTTAGCCAATTGAAGGTATGATTTTGTTAAACTTCTCATTATGAAATCACTTCAAATTATTTTTATCCAGCATCTCCTGACTCACTGGTATGAGAAAACCCCCACATATGACATACTGTTCAATTTACCTTGATGTCTAGCTATGTGAGACTTTAAGTGTTTCCCTCTTATTTTTGGCCTTACAGACCCAAAACAAATAATTTTTGGACAATATTTTGTGCAGGAAATTACACCTTAATGATAAAGAGTGAACCAATAGGTGCCTTCACCAAAGACTTATCTGATACGACAACAACCAGACCCAGGGTTCATCCCCGTAATGGGATACAAGGAGTTAAAGTTACTATTTCACGAATGATCACAAATATGATCACACATATGATAATGTTTTTGATATTTGATTCTTCACTGGTGGTCCTAGCCATTTGAGAGCCCATTCCAGAAGGTTAAAAATAGCAAATTTGAAACATAAGCATGTGAGGTATCAGTTTAGACTATTTCAAGGTCAGTGATCTTGAAAAATAGTTTTTGATTTTAGACCCTTTACTAGGCATCCAGTGCTCTATGGACCTCTATCAGAATTTGGAAAATGGTACATTTCTGTTACAATTGAGAATATTTAATTGAATATTAAATATTAAATATTGAATATTTAATTGAAGCACACATTTTAATATGTCAAATATCCAATGCAACTATTCTTGTTTATTATGTATTTTAACCTCATAATATAAATCATTACCTTTCTTATAAACATCCCAAAATAGAGTCGCTTACGTTAATTCAGACCTTTATATGTCATTAAGAGTAAGGAATGTATTCCAATAGGTTTGTTTTTATATAAACTAACTATACTTGATAACCAGCAGGAAGTATGAGGTCCTTTCCTCAGGCACTCGTATATTTTAGCCCTGTGCATCTCTATGCTGGCTTTACATAAGAAATAAATAATGGCCATACCCACAATATCAGTGTGACAAATTGTCATCTTAAACTATCTATAAACTTACATTTTTAGTTTGCTGAAGCAACATTCAGTTCATATACAGTAATAGAAATTCAGGCAATTAATTGAGGTAAATCTGTGGTCAAAGACCCTTCAGGGAATCTCTGTGTAGACAAGCAGATCCCCTTCTTCTAAAACTAATGAAGCTGTCCACAAATACAGAACACTATAATAAGATGTATTGAGTCTTCTGGAAGTCTGTAAACCACCAGCTTTGTTCTTGTTTCCAGTTTCTACTGTGTCCGTAGTATGAGGTGGCTTTGCAATGCACTAACGATCTCTTCTACCTGGATTTGAATCCTGGATGAATGTTATGTCTTTGTGGTGTTTGAATATTCTCCCTAGGTCTACATAATTTCCTTCTACATTGTTAAACTGTGTGGTTACTCTAAATTGGTCTGGTGGGACATACTTTGGGTGTTTACAATGGCTGGTTCCCAACTTGTACCAAGTGCTTCTAGAGTAAACACCAAATGTGATAAGTGGATTTGAACATGCATTGGTATTACGGTGGGTTCTCCTGACTTTCCTCCTGAAGCTTAATGCTTAATCTCCATTTCCACTTGTTCTCCTTGACCACATTGCTTCACATGATTTTGTTGACCACCATTGACTGGATTCCAGTGATTGTATAAATTCTTTAACTTTATAGCTGCATGTATGAAATAATTTTGATGGCAACACAGGTTCTATCTCTATCCATCTATTTTTTATCTTCTAAATCTATTTTTGGGCATGCAGAATGCCAGAGTCTATACCAAAACCAGTCCATTTCAGGACACATTCACACATATACACTGTAATATGGTGCGCTATATAGCGCCCAACCCGGCACAGACTGAGGCAGAGGCACGTGTAACACAAACAGTTTTTTTATTTTTATTCAGCCGTGGGGCACGCCTTCCCCGTGTCCCACAGGCCCAACACAGTCCCACAAGCACTTAAATAACACACAAACCACACTTCTTCTCTCCACCGCAGCACCACCACTCCTCCCAGGCAACCTCATCCTCTTCCTCCCGATTCTGGCTCTCTGAGTGGTGGTGGCTGGCCCTTTTTATATCCCACCCGGAAGCGGTCCAGGTGCTTGGCCACCTGGTCCTAATTGCCCTTCCGGGTGGGGCTGAAGGTATGACCAGCCAGGCTGCTGACTCCACGCAGCTCCCCCTGGCGGCCATCCGAGCCCCCAACCAGGCTGTGGAGGACTCCATGTCCCATGGAGCCATGCACCAGGCTGGGGAATCATCATCCGCCAGGGAGGCTGCCACCAAGTGTCCCGGGGGAGGTATTAAGCTGCCTGTGTTGGCTCCCCCGGAACAGATGCAGCAGAGGCATCCCTGCCGGGCATGGAACCCGGCTGTCCTTTACAACACACACACACGCTGGCTTATTCTTGATTAATTTAGAATCATCCAAGTCTGGATGTGTTTGAGATGTATTAGAAACACTGAACAGCAAATTAGTAGAAAAACACAAATAGACACAGGAAAAACAAACAACTCCACACAGACAGCACACCTCAGCCTCTTGGAACTGTGATGTATTAATTATTAACAAATATTTACATCCATTCATTGCCAGAGCCCACTTGTTCCATATTATGATAAATTAGGATATTAGGATAACCAGAAGCCAGAGTCAATCCCAGCAACAGCATGTGCATGGCAAGCACCAGCCACTCAGAGTCTGCCAGCCCATCATAGAACATTAACTCTGTGACCATCATTTAAGTTCAGAAATTAAGAGTTTTGCTTTAAATTTACAGGGACAATTATGCTGACATTATTGCAAAACTTGGCAGGAAATCATCTTTTGAGGTCAGCAAAAGAAACATTTTATGACCTGCTCAGCCTTGCCTTTTGAACAATGAATGATTAACAGAGTCCACACCAAGATATAAGTTTAACTTGGATTCAGAAAGCAACTGTCTGCTAGTAAAAGGAGATAAGTTTGAAGGCAAAATTACGGGGAGATACTTATTTACTTCTACAAGAACACTGACGACTGCAAGTGGAGGACAGCAGTAATGTGTACATTACTATAAAAATATGTCAAGAGCACATTACAACTGAACAAAGTTATATTAAGAATGGTGCTATTTTACAATAAAGGAGTACTAACTTATACCTGATACTTGCATTTTCAAGTGAGCAGCAAGCTCAGGTTGAGGGTAAAGCATGCAATCATTATTGAATACATAAATCCAAAGCACTTTAACATTACATTAAAATATATTATAATTATAATTTCTGAATAGTAGATGTTGATCAGAGTCCCTCAACCATCAGTAGATTTTGGACTTCAGACTGGACTGTTTTAGCCCAATTCCTTCCCTGACAGAACACACTGTCAAGTAATATTGGATACTGAAAAGAAGTGTAAGACAAAGGTGTAATATATTTATTTTTTTAACAAGGCAGTCCCACTGAGATTGAAATCTCTTTTACAAGAGAAACCTGGCCAAAGTAGCAGCCGTACAAACTCACAACATGTTAAATTACAATACATACAATGTGATATACAACATATATTCAGTGTAAGCATATATAGTGTAAAACACAGTATATCTTTATATATAATATGCTACCATGGCTGTCCGTTTATCTGTCCAGGATTTTAAATCACTCGTAGCACGCCTTGTGGACATGTTGGACCCGGACACTGACAGGCTGACACCAGAAGTCTTAAAACACATACGTTTATTAACAACCCATAACCCAAGACAACACACAATGTACAAAATCACCCAAAGCTCAGTCTCTCTTGACTCCTCTGTGCTTCTCTGGCCGCATCCAACTCCTTACTGGCAAGCTCCGTCCTTCTTCCACCCGACTCCGGCTCTCAGATTGGAGTGAGGCAGCCCCTTTTATTCAGTCCCTGGATGTGTCGCAGGTGGCCGCTGATTAACATCTGACAGCACTTCCGTTTGTGTCGGAAGTGCTGCAAGGGAATTCGGTCTTCCTTCCGGCAGCACTCCCAAGTGTGGCAGAAATACTGCACATTCTAGTCCAGGGGTTATCTAGGCACCCCCTGGCGGTGGCCACGGTGGAGCAGAGGGTTGGATCCACCATCTCAGTGGCCCCCGTACAACCCAGGGGTGCTGCCCCTGTGACCCTGGGAAAACACTGCCTTCCTTCCGTATGTCCGGCATCCCAGTGGGGCAAGGTCCCTGGATATATGTCACAACCTGAAATTTGGTACACATATACTACATGATGTCTACTATCCGCTTCGTGGTGATGATTGACCTCCAAGGTCATTCATCTTTTTATTTTTATTTATATTATTGTAGAATCAACTCTTGGCAGCAGCTAGCAGGGCGGCCATGTGACTCATGCATACGGGTGCCATTCTCATCCCTACCACCTTCACCATCACTTCCCCTACCTCTTCATATTTTAAATCATTCTTGAGGCAGATTGAAGACTTAAGTGCCAGCTTAAGTGAAAAATGAAAGAAAACGTACTAAGTAATTGCAGCACAAACACTGACTCAATCAGTTTTAACGTGAAAAGATGCCGATGAAAGCAGAAAACAAGCGGGTCACTAGGGTGGAGAAAAGAAGAGCTGCTCAGGAAGCAGCAAGCACATCAACCTCTGAGCAAATGAAAGCTAATCGTATAGAGAAAGAGTATGAAAACTAGGAATGCTCAAGTCAAGTGTATTCACTGCACATTATCTGGTATAATATAATACACAATCTCCACAATTAGATAGCTACTGTACATAAACACACTAACCTCTTAAGAAAAACAACTACATTTATATTCACTACAATCTTAACAATGCCCTTAAATTCATCAATGGAAATAAATAATAATTTCATATCTTTCTGCAAATAATTCCATGTCCATGGTGCATAATAAGAAAATGCAGTTTTCCCCAGATCGGTCAAACCCAAGGGTACAGTAAAATGCAACCACTTGGAGGAGCATAACTGGTAACTACCAGAACTAAGACGGAGTATCTTACTAAGATAAGCTGGAAGTTTTCCTAAAAATGCTTTATAGATAAAAATATACCAGTGTTGTTGTCTGCGAGTGGTCAATGATGATCAACCCACCCAATCATAAAGAATGCAATGATAAGTAAGAGACATTGCACTTGTAAATATAACACAGAGATATATGGTACACTTAATCAAGGCTCTGTAAGACAAAGGATGCATATATATACAATATGTCACCGTATTCAATTATAGGTGAAAAAGTACCTTCCACTAGTTTTTTCTTAGCATTGAAAGTGAGGCAAGATCTATTTCTGAAATAAAAAACAATCTTCACTTTCAGTTTCCTAACTAATGTAGCTATATGTACTTAAATTAAAAGCTTATCATCTATCCATATTCCCAGATACTTATATGAAGACACCCTTTCAATAGATTTACCATCAATCGTGAATATCCTCAAATCATCTAACAACTACAAATGAGCTTACGGAAAGACCATAAACTTTGTTTTCTGAGCATTTCAAACCAAACCAAAGCAAAGGCTGAACAAAGCAGTCTGTAATGATTGAAACGCAGTTTGAAGCTCTTTCAATGCCTGCATTACAGAAGAAGCATACATATAAATAACAGTATCATCAGCGCCTTTCTGCTTGAATGTCCTAACCCAGATCATTTATAAAAACAGAAAACAGAATACAACCTGGAATGTAGCCCTGGGGGGCATCTTTGGTTATCTCTAAAAAATCAGATTTGTGGCCATCTGCATTAACACAATGTATTTGATCTACAAAATAATTTCTGACCTGTTTAACAGCGTTAGGACCGAAACCAATATTCCTGATTTTGTTAAACAACAACTCATGGTCCACTGAGTCAAACTCTTTAGACAGATCTACAAATAAGTGAGCACAATGCTGTTTTCTATCCAAGGCACCAATAAGATCATTTGTCACAGCTATAGCAGCAGTAATAGTACTGTGGCCAGGCCTAAAACCAGACTGAAAGTCACTTCAAATGTTATTATCAAGTAGAAACTGTCTTAACTGCAGGTTTACTTCACATTCAAGGATCTTAGCCAAGATTGAAAGTTTGGAAATTTTATGGTAGTTATTCATATCTGACTGGTCTCCAGCTTTAAGTAGGAGGAGAACATAAGCTGCTTTCAAAACTTTAGGTATGGAATTGGATAAAAGACTTTTTCAAAAATTAAAAATATGAGGGATGGATTCAACAATTATATTTGATACCACCTTTAAGAGATAAGGATCTAAATTATCTGGACCTGCAGACTTTTTGTGATCGATGTTTTTAGAGCTTTATATAGTTGAGCAACTAAAATGGGTTTAACATGAAAAAAACAAAGTTTCCATTATTTACAGGAGTGGAAGGATATGTTTTGTGCCTTTATCACAATGGTATAGATGTATTTACATTTATGCTGTCAAATACAGACCCAGCACAAATAAAATGTTTATTAAACTGACTAAACATGGCAGTCTTGTGACTTATTTTATCTAAGCCAACCAGTATATGTTCAGGGAGGCTTGAAGCAGCATACATATCTGACAAGGACTTAATTGAATTTCAGAATTTTGAGAGGTTATTTAGGTTTCCTGTAACTAATTTAAGATAAAACTCGGACTTGGATTTCCGTACCGTTAAGGTGCACTCATTCCTTAAAGTTCTAAAAGTAGTCTAACCAGCAAAGGAGTTTGAAAGTCTAGCTTGGGCCGATGATTTACTTCTTAAATGAATTAACTCTGAAAGACTATCTGAAAACCAGGGATTGTCCCTACTGCTGATCCTAAAATTTTTAACAGGAACATGTTTATTAGAAATAGTCTGAAAAATTGAATGAAAATAATCCCATGCCAGTTCAACGACTGGAACCAAAATAACTGTAATACAAGTCATGAAGAAAAGACTATTCTTCAAAGTTTTCAAAATTTCTCTCAAAGATAAAACAGGATTTTGTCTTAGAGATTTTTGCACTCCTTACACAATGATCACTGACATAATTGCAAAATAAGCCAATTACAGTATTTTTATGTGGTGTATTTGTTATAATTAAATCAGGAAAGGTGGATTTATTTTGTGCTTTAGGATTTAGTCTTGTTGGTGTATTTATAATTTGCATAAGATTTAAGGAATCACATATTTCTTTAAAACAATCTGAGATATCTGATAGCCAGTCCCAATTTAAATCACCTTTGAGAATAAATTCAAAATCATTTAATTTATGTAAAAGATCTGTAATAGATTGAAGTGCTTCCTTGGAGGCGGACGGGGTTCTATAACAACCAACCGCAGTGATGTGAGAATCCTTTGAGACACCCACGTTGACGGCCAAGACCTCAAACTGTTTAGCTTTAGTAATTGACAGAGTTAAAGAGCAAATACATTTAAATTGAAAATATATGGCAACCTCACCTTCCTTAACTACCCTGTCAGTTCTATAAACTTTGTAACCATCAATGTAAATTAAGTCATCAGTTACTGATTTTTTTTAGCCAGGTTTATGATAAAACCATTATGTCAGCATCAGTCTCATTCATCCAGATTTTAATCATATCCATTTTAGGGACAAGACTTCTAACATTTAAATGTAGGAAACCAGGACCTATTCTACTTTTTTATGGAGTGGTGCAGTGGGAGAAGGACAGTAAAGCTGAGCCTCAGCAATAGAAACATTGTATAACGCATTCAAAGCATTGCATTTTCATGAAATTGAAAAGGTCATTCAGTGAGAGCATAAAATGCCACTGTCACGGTTAATAAGTGAAATAGAGTAGGCTGTAATCATTACTGCTTTGAAGAACAGAATGTATCTATCTGGGTGATCCCATGATGTCTGACTGCACTGTTGTGTATGGGCAGTGTGTATAAACCGTGTCATGTGTTTATTACAAGAGTGCAAGGGCTAAGAGAATCAGACCAGGCCAGTGGGAAATATACTCTTAGGTGAGGTCTTCCGCTTATAATTATTTGATTGATCATTACTTTATGTTGACCCCTTAATGCCATGGGGAATGAGATGGGCTAAATACTTCAGAACCCACCCAGATAACAATCTTAATTGGAGTATTAATACAAAAAACATCTTTTATAAATGCAATCAACACTTATTTCTCCTCTTATCTACAAAACTCATACTTCTTAAAATGAACAAGAACCTCATGTTTTCCTTCATTCATAGTGTGATTCAGTCTGTCATCTCTTTTAGTTTCATTACCTAGTTTAGTTGTCTGACAAGTCAAAAATTAGAAACAGTCCAGCAATCTGCAAGAAATGCATCCAAAATTATTGGTGCTGATGGAGCCTCTGATGTCAATTGGCCATAGTCCATAGTTCAAAAACTAATCAATAGACAGATATTATTCTGGCCCATTTATGTTAATAAGCTTCAAACTACTTTTTTCTGTTTAAACAAATTAGTATCTTTATGTGTACTCATGGGGCGGCACGGTGGCGCAGTGGGTAGCACTGCCGCCTTGCAGTTAGGAGACCTGGGTTCGCTTCCCGGGTCCTCTCTGCGTGGAGTTTGCATGTTCTCCCCGTGTCTGCATCGGTTTCCTCCCAAAGACATGCAGGTTAGGTGCATTGGTGATTCTAAATTGTCCCTAGTGTTTGCTTGGTGGGTGTGTGTGCCCTGGGGTGGGCTGGCACCCTGCCCAGCATTTGTTTTCTGCCCTGTGTTGGCTGGGATTGGCTCCAGCAGACCCCTGTGACCCTGTAGTTAGGATATAGCGGGTTGGATAATGGATGGCTGGATGTGTACTCATTAAATAATTATTAATATATTAAAATTTATACTTGCACATCACTCTCTGTTGGCACTCATTAAAGAGTGACTGAATTTAAAAGTAAATGATTTGGTAATAGTGGGTGTCAAAGAGCAATGCTGGAGACTCTTGAAATTGTCACCTCTGAGGACAAGGCACCCATTACATGCAAAATGTACCTTCAGCAACTCAGGGAGGAAAGCTCCTTTAAACACAGACCACTCCAGAAATACCACAGAACATTCAATTTTAAGATTTTTTCATTTTGTAATTGTTTAAATAAAAATCTACAGTCAAACCATTAGAAGCAGTTTACAAAATTTTGTTTTCAATTGATGCAAATACTTCAGAATTTTTTATTAAACTTTTTATCTGTTTCTCTGTTTTTTAATTTTGTCCATTGCAGCTGATAACGCAAGTAGATATTTTCTTGTGCAAACATGAATAAATAAACAAAACCCTCAAAACTTAAACCTGAACAGTAAAAGTTTCACACACCTGAGCGAACATAAGAACACAAGAATTTGAACAAACAAATTCAGTCCTTCAAATTTACTTTGGAGCCCTCTGAATTCTCTAAGAATAATGGCAAGTGAAAAATGCATGGAAGCAAGATGCACGGAAGCTCTCAGCTGGATGCTAAATATGAGAATCAGGAAGAAAAGGTGCTTTATAAAACACTTTGGAATATCCAGGGTGAGAATTCTATCAGTATTTTATGTAACACTTTGGAATGAGCTATAACAAATTTCTATCAGTTTGTGACTTGTTACACTTGAGGAAATAATAAGCTGGACCTTTTGTATCCCAATGTTAAAATTGCCTTTAAATGTAAACTACTGGCACCTTTATGCAAATCTGACCACAACCTCATTCATCTTATTCCAGCTACAAGCTTGTTATTAGATGGCATTCTGTTACCACTAGAAGAGTAAGGAAGTAGGGCCTGAGGCTGAAATGGCTCTAAATGACTGCTTCCAAATGACAGACTGGGAAATGATGTGCAAGTCACATGTGGTATAGCTTGTCTGCGGCTTCAAAAGAATGGCCAGTTTTAAATATTTCAAATAGCTGTGTCAGTCTCCGTGGGTGTGATTGCATGACCGCGAGGAGTTAATGAGGTAATTGGGGCAAGTTGCACCTGCACGTGAGGGTGTTATCATTCTCAATTGATTCATTGGCTTCCTGCGGTGCGTGTATAAGTACGGGCCGGCAAAGGGGGAAAAAGGGAGAAAAAATGGTGAAGGAAAAGATTACTAAAGGGCAATCTCAGGAGGACACTCTGGCCACCTAGAAGAGAAAGGTAGCACGAACTCGGGCCCCGCTAATGACAAAGCAAGGAATAGAAAGAGGTGCTGCAGGATTTCATTTCTATTGCAGACCAAGCTACTGTGTGTTCATCTGTTTGTGTCAGTATCCAGTTTTTATAGCTTGTATGTTTGCCACCCAGTAATAAAACTGAAAATTAGGTAGAGACAACCAGTTTTTTAATAGATTTTCCTTCCTACTCTCACCCTCTTCCAAAAACCAGTCTCCCCACACCATCTCTACTAACATCAACAACTCCTACCACATCAACTGGAATTGCCAGTGATGAGTGTACCTCTGATTATTGGTGTGGGCTGTCCATAACTGAGGAAACTGCACACAGACAAGCCTCAGATGGTGTCAGTCCTGGAGTTCTTAATGCCTGTTCTGACCAACTTTGTGGTGTCCTCTATCACCTGTTCAGTCTGTCCCTAAGGCTTCAGAAGTGTCATTACTATGGAAAACATCATGTATTGCTCCTGTTACAAAGAATGCAGGCACTTCTTCATCTAATGACTACAGACCAGTGGTACTTATGTCTCACTTCATGAAGTTCCCTTGTGGCAAACCACCTGGACCTACTGCAGTTTGCCTATTGTTCAAAGTCTGAAGTGGAGGATGCAATTATCTGTCTACTCCACAAGGCTTATTCTTACCTGGAAGTAGCTAGCAGCACTGTGAGGTTTATGTTTTCTTGATTTCTCCAGTGCCTTCAATACCATACAGCCATCCCTGTTAATGGGTAAACTCAGAGATATGCAGGTGGATGAACCTGCGGTGTCCTGAATACTCGACTATCTGTCAGGCAGACTGTAGTTTTTGAGACTCAAGGACTTTGCTTGTGATACAGAAGTGAGAAACACTGGGGCACCACAAGGAACAGTGCTGTCTCTTTTTCTCATCACTCTGTACACCTCACGCTATAAATATAACACCAGGCCATGTCACTTGCTGATGTTTCTGCACTTATGCGGTGTATTGATAAAGGGGAAGAGACAGAGTATAGGAGTCAGGAGGAGAACTTTGTTGGTGCAAACAGAATTGTCTGCATCTTAACATCAACAAAACTAAGGAAGTGGTTATTGACTTTCCCTGAAACAAAGAGCCTCTGTGTCCAGTGACTATTCAAGAAGTGGATGCATAGGTGGTCCACACCTACAAGTACTTAATGGTCTTCATTAATGACAGGTTGGACTGGTCTTGGAACAAAGAGAAACTGTATAAGAAAGGGTAGAGCACACTCTTTAACCACTGGCGGAATGTGTTCCTTTAATGTGCGAGGTGACATCCTTCATATCTTCTATAACTCAGTTTATAGCCATTGGAAGTTTCTATACTGTTATGTGCTGGTCTGGTAACATCACTTCAGGAAAGGCCAACTGAATCAACAAACTAATTAAAAGGACAAACTCAGTTAGGGTGCACTGTAGTCCCATTGGAAGTAGTAGAAAAGGAGAATGTTAAAACAAAACTGAGTGCCATTATGAAGAATTCTGAACATCCTCTCTCTGACACACTAACATTGAGGACTTTCATCCAACAAATTATTCAGCAGAAGTGTGTCAAGAAACACTAATGGGGCTCCTTTACACCAACAGAAATATGTCTACATAATGCTTCACTGTTACCGTGACAGCCAATTCATAAGTTTTCTTTCTTTTTAATTTTCTTTTTTAGACCAAAGTGTGTGTGTATATTTATTTATTTATTTACCTATTTATATATTTATTTATTTAAAGAGCTTCTGAGGAAAAGCCAAATTTCACCTGTAGACAAATGAAAAAATAATCTATCTATCTATCTATCTATCTATCTATCTATCTATCTATCTATCTATCTATCTATCTATCTATCTATCTATCTATCTATCTATCTATCTATCTATCACTGCACACCATGACTGTGAACTGGATTTGGCTGGTTTGAAAAAAAGATTGGTGGATTGATCTTGACATGGATTTTAAAGCAATTAACAAGAACTGCATGAGGTGGAATAATTATATATTAGTTAACATTGGAAAGGTGCTATATAAATCAAATGTATTATTATTATTATTATTATTATTATTACTGTTGTTGTTATTAATAAACACCAATGCCTCCTTGACATTTCTTACAAATTACTGTTTTAATACATTTCTAAACATAATAAAGGTATTTCTGATTATGGTGCTACAACTATACAAGATTGCTTGAAAAAAAGAGAGAATATACTGGAGTTTGTCGATTCCCTTGTTACTAGATATTTTCTTTTCTCCTTAAGAATGTTCAGAACACTGTCAGACCCTCCAGCTTTACAAACAACCATATAGTGAAACCCAGTTAGGGTCTCAATTGCATTAATTCATTAAAAATTAGGTCTTACTTCTACTCTTGCACCCCGCAATCCTAAAGAAGGTCATTCATAAGATCATGAACATGAAGGGAGATCACAGTAGCCTGCTTGAAGAGATGACCATCTAATATATGTTGTTTCCTATCAGAAGATGACAACACATTGAACACAGAAAGAAATAAGAAGTTAGTGGCATAAGCTGAAATACCCAGCAAATTGATCCGCTTGCATTTAAAGATGAGTCTGCCTAAGAAACCAAAGCTTAGCGGGTCTCCTCAGCATTCTTTTACAGGCTGGCTGACAAACAATCTAAAACAGAATACATTTGGAATTCGGTTCTGTACACAAGGAAAGGGACAATGTTTGATCTGAAATACAATCAGTATGGCATTGCTATGTCATCGATGCTGACTTTGATAGATGCTCTGCTGGATCAAGCTTACTGTGTAACCATGGACATTTTTTATACTTTGCCAGAGCTACTTGACATCTTGCTGTAAAGAAAGACTGACGCATATGGAACAATGCATCCCAACCATTGTGGCATGCCTGAAGACTTTGGCAGAGCTAAATTACAGTGTGGTGTGCTAGTATCTTGGTAAAAGAGTAAAGTGTTTGCGCTGAAATAGAAGGACAAGAAAGAGGTTTGTCTTCTTACCACTGTAAATAATTCAGCTACAGTCACTGTACAGGCAAAAGGCAGCAAGCAGGACACAAAGCTTTGTGCTGTGATCGACTACAATAGCACGATGTTTGGTGTAAATCGTGCGGATTAAGAATTGACTTTCTATCCTGTTATGTGGAGGCAACAAAAGAAATACTACAAAAAGATATTTCATCATCTGGTGGAACAGTGGATCTGGAATGCATTCGTCTTATACTAACAAAAAGCTGGCAAAACCGTATCTCATGCAAGCTTTACATGCCAGTTTGTAGAACAAATCTTTGCCGCACACCCACCATCCACAATACCGCTAAAGAGACGTGGTCGACCCAGCACATCACGGATCAATCCAGAGCATCTTATTGGTAGACATTTTATTGATTGTGCACCTCCAACAGAATAAAAACAGAATCCAACTTGTACCTGTGCAGTGTGCTGTTTGAAAACAGATAAATCTGGAAAGAAAATCAGAAAAGAAACACGCTATTATTGTCCTGACTGTGACATTGAATTGTGTCTTTCACTGTGCTTTAAGATTTACCACACAAAGGACTCATTTTGAGATTACAGTTTACACAGTTTTGGCATCATTAGTAGTATTATAATTACTGTTATTATTATTTTTTTCTTAAGGATAGAGCTGCCAGGGAAAAGGAAAAGAGGAAGGCCTAAGTGAAGGTTTATGGATGTGGTGAGAGAGGACATGCAGGTGATGGGTGTAACAGAACAAGATACAGAGGACAGAAAGATATGGAAGAAGATGATCCGCTGTGGCAACCCCTAACGGGAGCAGCTGAAAGAAGAAGAAGATTGTTCATTTCATATTATTATTTGTATTCCTCATTATTATTGTTATTTGTTTCATTATAATACTTTTCAGATTTAATAAAAATGTAATTTTTAATGTAAAAAAATGGGCAATGCTTTTTACATGTTTTTTGGAATAAAATGCAATGCTAAGAAGGGTAAATTAAAGCAATGTTTATCCACACTAACATTTTCACATTAAAACAACTGAAAACGTGTGTGACGTAGCCATTCGAAAAAAGAGGAAGAGCAATCCTTGAAGGAATGATTATATCTGCTGGACTAGGGAGTGTATCGCAAAACTTTAGTGATCAATAAATTATTTGCCTTTTGTGAACACATACAGCTTTCAAACTGTATAAACTATATGAACACAATTTAGATGTATACAGGTGAGCAGCACAACTAGTACTGTAGAAAGCAACTCCTCTGTGTTTACTATTCTGGAATATGGTCTTCTTCCATGGTGAGCTTTCAGAAGTTAAACATGGGATAGTGTGGACAAACAATGAAACATAGATAAAATGAAAATGTAGTACTTTGTGTGGAGCCTTAGGTGTAGACTAGGTAATTGGACATTCAGATTAATAAACACAACATTCATAAAGATGGTTTATAAACATTATTATTTGTACAGTGGTGGAAAATATCTAAGGAGGCACCACGCCTACCCTGCTTGCTCACATCTTGCAATGCTCGGGTTGCCTGTAACTGGCATTTCCCCCCGACACCCATGTCATCCATAGAGATTGATGGGGCATTGAGGACAAATACACACAGCAAGAAATGGTGCCAAGTGCTTGGTGCTTTCATTTTCAAACAATAATAGTGTTCCAAAACAATGTGCAAAATAAATAATCCCAAATAAAATCAGTGCATTTGTGTATAGGTTAAAAGCAGCAATAAATATTCCAATAAGTAAATTAAAATCAAAGGTTAAAGGGATTTCTACCTTTATAAACCCTTCACAAGTTCTGGTGCCTCCTTCTTATCACACACTCCTGCTGCTCATCCTTACAGTCTTCTCAGCAAGCAATGGTAAGCACAGTAAATCTTATCATCCGGCTCATGTCCCCGTGTTCATTCATTGATGTTCAGCGAGGACTTCATGAGCCCTTCTTACTTTTTCATCTGCTCAGAGCAGGTGGCCACTCATAGTCCTAGGGTGCTTAGGAGGAACGACCCTATTCTGTGTACACCAACCCCTTGCTCCAACCCAGGGCCATTTCTGAGCACTTGCCTCCTCTCAGCAACACCAGCTCTACAAAGATGCTGGTGCTGCATCATTTCTTTTCCTTTCTATTTAACCTCCCATTTCTTTCTCTTTTTTGTCCTTTCCTATTTTCGATCTTTTTTCAAGACTCCCCTTTATAGTTTTATGAGTGCAGCATCCTAATTACTAGCTGATGTGAAACAGCTAACCTGATCTGCTTGCCTCCACACTGAACACCCCATGACTGGCCAACTCTGCAGCCATGCATGCCCACCCAGATCCTCAGTGATTTGTTTAAAATTTAACACTGACACTCGGCCACAAACCTCTTACTCACTTCATTACACAGCTCCAGATTCTTTGGGGTCATATCCTAACCAAACCAGTGTCTGCATGCTCTCTATGTGCCCAGTACTCCCATTTTGTTGGTCCCTTCCACAGCTCCTGCTTACTTTAAACCCAATGCTAGAGTGATAAACAATACATCCCAGCAACCCAGAAATGGAAAAAAGCAGCTTCAGAAACTTGATCCTTAAATGAAAAATATTCTGACATGCATGTACAAGATGGTTTATGAAATGCAAACTGAATACATTTTACTGAATAAATGAAAATAAATGAAAAACCTTATTGATTAACTGATAACCCAGATGTACTTGGCTAATCTTATGTTTGGATAAGTGAAGCTCTTTTTGTGGCAAAGAAACAAGAATATGGCCACAGTTGAAGATGTTGAGATTTAAATCGCTGGTACAGGGTGGCTGAACTTATCTTGGAGGTCATGCCACAATCCAATTTCAGCTCAGTTTAGCAGAATTTTAAAAGGATAATCTGTCCATTTGGAGTTTATTGTCAGACGAGAAATAATCAAATTCAGAAGCCATACCGCATGCATTTCGGAACAAGTAATGAACCTGAAGCCCCACCAGTTCTTCCACATGAAACTATCTAACAAAAAGCTTAGGTTTAGGAAGATGTGTTGGTGAGGCCAAGGGCATTTGGGGGAGTGTGGTATAGTGGGTCCATGGTTCAGATGAAAGGCCCGTTTTTAAATAGATAATCACCGCACTCACGTCTTAAAGAGGGGATGTGGTAGTGTGGCTGGAGAGGTTCACGGACGCTTTGTGATGCGGACAGTCCTAGCTTATGTGCACAGGTGAGGAATCTTCCACATCTGTAATTGATGCAGGGAACTGTTAATCACCACACCTGAACCACGTCCCCATTATATAGTAGGAGCATGAGTGTGGAAAAGAGGAAAGGAAAAAGAAAAAGAACGTGAATTGAGGTTAAGGGAGAAGAAGAAGAAGAAGAAGAAGAAGAAGAAGAAGAAGAACGCAGGAAGGAGAAAGCCGGTGCTCTCGCTGTCAAGAGCAGAAGGCAGCTGAGTAGTAAGCCCTAGCGGGGTGTTTGGCCGGCACCCGGGGGCAGTTGGTAGTGGTCGCTCCCACTGATCGTTATTGAGGAGCGGGAGTGACCAGAAGGAGGTTGGCTCGCTGCATAAGGCAGCGGGAGTTGGGGACTTGGGGACTTGGGAAGTGAAAGCCCCAGAGTGAGCGCCCTGGTCGCTGGGGAGCCCAGGGATTGGAAAGACGAACAAATGGGCAGAAGGCAGAGAAGGTCAGCTGCAGGTAGGGTGACTTCCCTGGTGCTTAACCTGGATGGGAGAAGCAGGGAAGTCGCCAATAGAAAGAAGGCACTGGGCTTTGTTTTTAAAAGGGCTGCTTCCAGCCATTGTTTTAACCTCATTTTAAAGGAATTATTTATTTGATTTTAACCTCCACGTTTTTCACTTGTTTTTAATGGATTATTTATTTAATGATTATTTGCGACATGCACTATTTATTTGAACACTGTTTTGGTTTTGCTGTTTTTAAATAAAAGCATTTTGCACATTTTGCACCATCCCCGTGCTTCGTCGTTGATGTCTTCACTGATCAGCTCATCCAGTTACATTATCGACAGTGTCAGGTTCGCGAGCTCCCCAGAAGCCGGATGGGAGCATGGAGAAGAACCTGCATCGTCACAGGGAGCACTTACGCTGTGGTCTGTGTTTGGATTTCAATGCTCAAGTGCAGTGTCAGGGACACTGTGTTGTAAAAAGGTACCATCTACGGTATGAGATGTCATGACTCTCTATGGTCATAAAAGATCCTTAGACATCCTTCATAAAGAGAAAGGTGTATCCTGATGTAATGGATAAACTTCCAGGTATAAAGGTGGACCATCGTCGGGTAGAGTGGTCCTTTCTTCAGATTGGCTGGCCCAGTGCTATCCTAGCTGTGGAATGGTATTGTGGGAGGCAGCTTAATGGCTGAGGTCTCCAGGACTCTAAACAAATCCAAATCATATTAGGTGATATCATCTACTGTTAAATACTGCTATGTACTTTTAATATTTTTATTTTACTGTTATACTGTATTGAGGATTACTTGTGTTTTGTTCTGTTTATTGTATTGTATTGACCCGCTTCTTTTTTGACACCCACTGCACACCCAACTTACCTGGAAAGGGGTCTCTCTTTGAACTTCCTTTCCCAAGGTTTCTTCCATTTTTTTCCCCCACAGGGTTTTTTTGGGGGGAGTTTCTCCTTGTCTTCTTAGAGAGTCAAGGCTGGGGGGCTGTCAAGAGGCTATACAAAAATAAATTGTATTGTATTTGTGCTCATAGCTTATTCATCCCTGCCTCCTAATCATCCCCTGTCCCGAACTGACTAACTATCCCTCTAACCCCTTCATCACCTAACAGCTGTCCCATATTGGCTGCTGTTATATCATCCAAGTGGACGCTGCATATTGGTGATGATTGAAGTGGCTCTCCATTCTCTACGTAATGCGCTGTGAGTAATGAGAAAAGCACTACATAAATGTGATGTCTCCTTTTGTCTTCTTCTTCTTTCATTGGCTGAAAATGAAGTGATAGCTTCAATGTTAGGTTGATAGGTTTTCTTGTGAACATAATGTTCTTAAGAGACTGAGTTCACCATGGAGATGTCTCAGTATTTGCCTGACCACCATGTAATCCACAATTTGAACAGCTGGTAAAACAGTACAGGAACAATGTGACATGCAGCACATCACGCTGACCATTTTCAACATCAATACCCACTCCAAGGCTGGGAGGTTATCCTTAAACTGAAAGGAGTCTGCTTTCCTGCATTCTTTGTGACTGAAGTCTGTCACATTCATTAATGAATCTCTCCTTATGCTGTCATTTTAAAGTATGCCCACTGGCAATGTGATGTAGCGTGAAGCGTCCGATGAATTCCCTATTACCATTTCATTGTCTGACTGGCTTTGTCTATCACACAGAGGCTTTTATAAAGTTATTTGTGTAAGTGTTCAACAAGAAAGGCACTATAGAAACACTTCTCAGTGCCCGGCTGCATGACAGTGGGGCAGGATGAGGGCAGCGGATTGATTGGCAGTCCTGAAATCCTCTGCTTACTTCCTTTGCTGTTCAGTCCAGATTATTTGTCTAAGACTAGCAGCTTTACATGATAAACAGGATGTATAATTAATGAGTGCTCACTGAACAGATTGGAGAAATACACTGCAGCTGCTGCAGATTTTTCAATTTTCATGACATAAAAGGGGGGTGTTGTACTTATCAAAAGAAACAGAATATTTACACATCACATCCAATTAGCAAATTAATTCATTACTAAATGAATCAAAATGTTTCAATAAACTGATTTGCCTTGGCTTTTAAGAGTGAGTTCATGCAGCTTTGCTCAAATAAAGAGACCTTTCCTGAATGAAGTGCCTTAGGAAGTGAATGCCATCACCATGCTAAGAGATTTACTAAATGTTTGCAGCAAAAATAAGACAGCAATGAGAAAAATGAAACACGAGAACTTCACATCACTTAGAATTATATTTTTTTTACCCAACCTGTTGAGTAATGCCATGAATTAATTTTTATGCCCTGCTGTCTGGCTTGCCTTCTTACAAGCAGGACCACCTTTAGTCTCCCAGGCAACTTACACTTGATCCAGAACAAGTTAAATATTAACAATTGGATGCTATATTCACTGTAGAATCATATTTTAATGATTGTCTGATTTCACAGAAACCAATGAGGTTGAAAGAACATCAAGTTGGCCCAGATTTGTAAATTAATCTCTAAATTTTAAAAGTGACACTGTACTGCTAGAGAAGCCCTAGTCAGCAAAGCTGGAATATGGTCACATCATTTAATCCAAATCAAGACTCTAGAAGCTATCTTTAGAATCTGTATGAATGTTGATACTTCAAGTGACACCATGGCGTAATGGTAGTACTTCTGGCTAACAGATACAAGGACCTGGTTTGAGAACCCACTGCTGTATAGGATGTTGCTGCAATCCTTGCAGGATGGGGGAGCCTCCAGACCCAAAGGACCTCTTCATAGGACCTCCACAAAGTAAGACAAAAAATATGATATCGAATTTCTTGAAATAAAATTTGTGTACATTGTTGAACTAATCAAAACAGCGAGAAATGGGTGTGATACATTGTAGGGTGTCATAAATTACTCAGTTACAGAGTTTGCAGAAAGCAGAGTGTGGAAAAGGCAGTACTGTAAGTTCGTGATCTATGAGTGCTTCAGAGTGGGCAGGTCAAGATGAGTGTCTGGGAGCAGGCTGGGCAGGAGTAGATGTTTGAGTGGCGACAACCAACATCTTTCAAATCCGGAGGATTTGAAAAATAGGGCAGAGAGTTTGTTAGGAAAACAAATAATAGGAACCCCATGTACTGTAGATGTTAGTGTTTGCAAGAATGGAGCATCTTCTCGGTAATGATAAAAATTGTAAGGCAGAGAACAGCATGAGCTAGGTGGGTGTTGTTTCCAGTTTATATCAGTTTTAGGGACTTTAATTCTCAACTTTAAAAATTAGAAAGTGAAATCATCTGCCTCTCAGTAGGCAGTGTTATGATATTTTGTTGGTCAGTTATTGGGATGATCCTACGGGAGTGCTACTGAGAGGACTTCTGTTCCCAGCTGTCAGCAAGTGTGTGATCTGGCATGAACTTCAAAAGAATTTGATATTCAGATTTCAGCAGGAAACGAAACCGTCAAAGTGATGCTGTATTGGGTTTTGACAAATAACATTTAAGTGTTAACATTTAAATCCATGTATAAAGGAAATTCACTTGTCTAAGTTATGCAAATCCTATCTGATGTCACGCACGCGCACTTAGGGAGCCGCGGAAAGACTCAAACTGTTACATGAAATCGTAGGCCAGAAGGGAATGGCGGAGCACTAACCTCTCTTTGCAGAAAGAAAGAAACACCACCGCCATGAAGTCGCCTCCAGTACCTAACCACGCAATACAACTTCCGTATTCCCTCTGTCGACCCCTGATGACGTCAGCATCCCAGCATCCATCTTGGTACCTTCCCAGCAGCCTTCACTTTCATTTCCGGTCCCTCTCCATAAAGATTCCCCCAGTTCGCCATCTTGTCGTCTGATATATATTGTTATGTACAATATTTTTGACCTGAACTCAATTCTTACAGTATACGGGGCCGGAAAAACCCCAACCCTTTATGCTTGTGTTGTTTTCTTTTTACACTGATAACATTTTCCATATCTAATATTATTTATATTCAATAGCACCATGGTAAGATTTCTGGGTTCAGACAACGAGACTCCCACAATTATCACTGAGTATTTCTCACACATTATTTAAATAGCTACTGACTTCATCAGAGAAGTATGCAGATTTGAAAAACAAATGCTTTTTTATTTGTGTGGGGGTCCAACCTCTGCTATCGCAGGTGGGCCTACACTATTTTGTGTTACGCCAGTGCCAGCACCATGTGTGTGCACATTCTCCCAGTGACTCCATGGGCTTTTTCTGGTTTTCGTTTTACACAGGAAAGTATTCAGACCCCTTCATTTATCTTACTTTTAGTTATGTTGCAGTTAACCCCTTAACCGCCCTCTGCCGGATATATCCGGCATCGTAGCTTTATTGCTGACGCCTTACTGCCGGAATTATCCGGCATATTTGCCTGTGGTTATGTGAATGCCTGGCGCGTAGTATAACTGACAGTTTGGCGTGGGTATTATTACTACGTTGTATTTCAACAACTCTGTGGTTGTATTGGCCGCTCACGTGATGTGATTCGAAAGTGAAAGCTGTGAATATGGCGAAACGTAAACTGACTTCAAGTGAGGTTTTGCAGGCGATTTTGGACAATAATTCTGATCATGATTGTAGCAGTTCTGAAGAAGATTTTAGCGACAATGATGATCAGCAACGTGCGCTGCATGATACTGCGAATGACGACGCATTGGATGATAGCGAAGAGTGGGTGTATCCCCAGCATCTCAACTGGACTGCTGCCCATTATCTGAGCCAGATATGAAAGATCCAAACCGTGACCGCTTGTTCAAGCTACGTCCTTTGATTGACCATTTATTTGAAACATTTCAGCAGGTATTTCAGCAGGTAAATACTGCTTGAATGAATGTAAAGTAAAAAAACGAAAATTGTTCAGATTTCTCCTGGCATGGGGAATATTTAGGGAGTTGGCGGTTAAAGGGTTAAAATAATTTAAATTCATTTTTCCCCCACCTCAAGCAACACTCAATTCTGCCAGAATGATAAAGTAGAAGCAGAATTTTAGAAATTTTTGGAGATATATAAAAAAAGAAAAAAACTGACATATCACATTCACAAAAGTTTTCAGACCATTTCCTTGAAGTCCCTTTGGCAATGATTGCAGACTTCAGACTTCTTGGGTGTAACGCCACAAACTTCACACCCCTCGATTTGGGGACCTAATGCCATTCTTTTCCGCAGATCCTATGCATGGAGTGCTGCCGGTGGACAGCTACTTTGAAGTCTCTCTAGTGATGTTCGATTAGGATCAAGTTCAGGTTCTGGCTGGGCAGCTCAATGACATTCCAAGAGTTTTGCCTAATCCAGTCCTGTGTTATTTTTGCTTTGTGCTTAGGGTCTGGAACAGATTTTCTCTACTTAGACCCGTTCAGCTTTTCCTAAATCCCTGCCACTGAAAAACAACCCCACAGCTTGATGCTGCCACCACCATACCTTACCATTGGAATGATATTGCATAGGTGATGAGCAGTGCCTGGTTTTCTCCAAACATCTTGGTTTCATTAGACTAGACAATCTAGGCTTCCATTTGTCTTTTTCTGGGGAGAGGCTTCTGTCTGGCCACTCTGTTCGAAAACCCTGGTGAGGTGAGTGTTGCAGTGATGATTGAAAGTTTCTCTCATCTCCACACAAGTTCCCTGGAGGTCAGCCAGTGTGACAATCTGGTTCTTAGTCACCTCTATTACCATGGCCCTTCTGCCACTATTGCTCAGTTTGGCCAGGTGTCCAAAAATGGGTGGAGTTGTGGATTTTCCAAACTTCTTCCATTTAAGAATAATGAAGGCAACCATGTTCTTCAGTGGTGCAGGAATATTTTTGTAGTCTTCTCCAAATCTGCGGGTCAACACAATCCTGTCACTAAATATTGCAGGCAATTTCTTCAACCTCATGGCTTAGTTTTTGCTCTGATACACAATGTCAGCTGTGGGACCATCTCTAGATAGGTGTACGTATCTTTCCTAATCATGTCCAATCATCTAAGGTGACAATAGGAGAACTCCAACCAAGATGTAGAAACATCTCAGTGATGATTAATGTGAGATTTAAATTTTTTATTTTTAATAAATTTATAACTGTAAAGACTGTAAAATCCAGTACTGAGTGTTGAGTGATGTGGGGAAAAATAATTTAAATGATTTTAGCACTGGGCGGCACGGTGGCGCAGTGGGTAGCGCTGCTGCCTCGCAGTTGAGAGACCTGGGGACCTGGGTTCGCTTCCAGGGTCCTCCCTGCGTGGAGTTTGCATGTTCTCCCCGTGTCTGCGTGGGTTTCCTCCGGGCGCTCCGGTTTCCTCCCACAGTCCAAAGACATGCAGGTTAGGTGGATTGGCGATTTTAAATTGGCCCTAGTGTGTGCTTGGTGTGTGGGTGTGTTTGTGTGTGTCCTGCGGTGGGTTGGCACCCTGCCCGGGATTGGTTCCCTGCCTTGTGCCCTGTGTTGGCTGGGATTAGCTCCAGCAGACCCCCGTGACCCTGTGTTCGGATTCAGCGGGTTGGAAAATGGATGGATGGATGGATTTTAGCACTCGTCTTCAACATGCGAAAACAATTAAATAGTCAGAGTACTCTCAGAATCCACTGTATATCCCAAAAAAGTGCATATTAGGTGGGTGACACTAAATTGGAACAACAGTAGGGGGTAATTTCAAGATCAGTTCCAAAATGTTCCATCAGTTCAACTGGATTAAACTGGTTTAGACTATAGATGGGTGGAATGATTTTGACAGTCCTTGAATTAAGCTCTTACAAAAGAAGTACAATACCATTTTATCTTTAGTTTTTCAGGTAAAGTATAGCTGTTTATGGATAAATTTTAAGTTGAAGCATGAGTGGATTAAGCAGCAGTACAGGGAGAGATCCAGTACCCTTGTGGTTAAAGCCCAGTGTCTTAGCCCCTATACTGTACAACACTAGAAGGGATTAGGTTGACACAAAAAGAGGTATGGTCAGACCCTGGTGACAGCATGCAAGTGGTGGAGTGAAGTCATGACTGCAGAAGAAATATGCAAGTGAAACTTCAGTCAAGCACAGCACTAAAGCTGGTAACAGACAATGATAGGAGGATGGGACAGTGTTTGAATATTTAAAATGAAGGCATTAGTCTTCTTGAGTTATGCTTGAGACCAAAAAAACCTCATGCCATTTTTGTATGCATTAGTGTAAGTCAAAGATACACCAATGGAAAAAGAAAATGCAACACTTGTTGTTGGACTGAACTTTCATTGCTAAGGTAACAACAAACAAATGAGAAAACAGAACAGTACAATGAGAAAAAATAGACGAAACAATACAAGATATATAAATATGAACAACAGTCATCTTGCAGTCCTTCAATAAGCCTGACACACAGTGCCAATGAGCCTCTGAATTTGCAGTTATGGGACTAATGTGCTAATGAAGTATCTGGTGTTGGCAGGCAGAGAGTCGAGGATAGATGCTACTGTAGTCCAGGGCATCCCAATGGTGTTTTGTGGAGTTTAGGAGAGAAGCCAGGCCAAGGCAGCACATGCATACCAGCATTCATTTCTCAAGATGTTGGGTTGATCTTTTCAATTCTTTAATAAAGAAATGACATGTGGAAGTCTGAGGTCAGTAGTGATGCATGATGGTGCATAATGAAATGACTAATTCCATCATGGCAAGCCTTGGGGAGTGGCATAGGCAGGGCATCCATAGAGTAAGCAAAGCATTGAGAATGCAAAAACAAACAGCAATGATACTATCTTTGAAAGGTTGAAGAAGATTGATCAGTTTATTGTGATCTAATCAGTAGCTTTAAACAAAACATTTGGATGGCACTGTCCATTTTCATGATGGTGTCATAGCCCGTAACCCTGGCAGAAACATGTGCTTATGTAAAACATGAGTTGATAAAGACTTACTCTTTCTCTCTGTATGATGACATCAAACAATCTCAATTTTCATTCCGCTCTATGTCCCATGGTCTTATGTCATCTCAGCTTATAAGTGCACTGAGACAGTGTTGGGGAACATAACTTTTAAACGTAACTTAGTTTCATTACTCATTACTTGTTAAAAAAGTAAAAAAATATATTACATAGTTACTTTTTGCAGAATGTAAAATTAAATTATGTTAAATCTGAAACCCATGAACCTACATGCAAATGAATAGAAACAGCCAAATTTCATCATTTTCTTGCACTTTTTAAATACTGTAGGGTCCCAGGGCCTGGAACTGTGAGGTAGATGCTCCTTAGGTGGCTGAGGACTTTCTGAGGGGTCTGAAATACCTGGATAATAAAATGCAGCCCCATAAGGAGGTGAGGTGCTGCAGACAGTGAACTTAGAGAACATTTTGATTGCATCTCCTGGCTGATGAAACCCAATGGGCTTCCTGCCTTACACCTAGTGCTGCTGTGATGATTACTGGCTCCCTGTTGCCCTAAACTAGGATTAAGTGTATAGTCATAACCTTTGTTCAGTTTTTTTTCACTCGATTGCAACCTGTACTGCCCTGCAAGGAAAGAAAACATGCCAGACAATGTTTTCTTAATGCAGGCAAAAACTACTGACTGTTTAACGAACGTGCTTTAACTATATACAACTGTTGCCAATACCTCCTCCCACACTGCAGTGCGTGTGAATTGTGTCTTTAGAGGCGTAGCACTTCCAGCCCATACACAGGTCCCCCCCAGAATTCACAAGCACAGGCAACGTTAACTTTGTTGGGGTGCGCACTATGTGCCCTGTCTGAATGTGGTTAAGCGGGGTTGTGACCAGATCTGGAGAACTAACATTTGAATGCCTGGTAGGTATAGGTGTGTTAGGGGAAGCAGATGCCAGGTCACCAACAGGTGCCGGAAAAGAGTCAATAACCTCAGAGAAATCCAAGTGTGCAGGCTTGAGGTGATCCACCAAGACCATCTGCTGTTTGCCACCGATGTCAAGCATGAACGTTTTGACAGAAACGGAAAGGGCCATCATAAGGTGGTTTCAGTGGGCTGCGATATGTCTCATGCCGGACAAACATGAACTTTTCTGATTGCAGGTGGCATGGAAACCAAGAGTGAGGAGAACCGTGCTGGGCAGTTCGTACCTGTTGGAAAGTGACTGCTGTGTTTGGGAGCAGAGATTGGTGTTGGGATGCGGTCCAGGGGGCAGAACTCTGAGGGATAAAATCCTCGGGCACATTGAGAGGTTGGCCAAACACCAGTTTAGCGGACAGTACTTGCAGATCCTCTTTTGGAGCCATATGTAACCCCAACATCAACCATGGCAAACGGTCAACCCAGCAACAGCACCCATGGCAGACGGTCAACCCAGCTGTCGTTGGTAAGGGAGGCCTTGAGGTCTGACTTTAGCGACCAGTGAAATCACTCAAAAGTCCTTTAGCTTGAGGGTAGGCAGTGGTATGCTGCAGGGTCGTCCCAAGGTCTTGTGCCATGGCAGCCCAGAGCTGTGAAGTGAACTGTGCACCTCCATCTGATGTGATGTGGAACCGTACAACCCAAGTGTTGATAAAGGCTCTCGCTGTTTCTGCTGCAGTTGTGGACATCAAAGGGACTCCTTCAGACCACTTGGTGGTCCTGTCAACCACAGTGAGCAGGTGTGTAAAACCGTGAGAAGGAGGAAGGGGGCCTACTAGGTCCACATGAACATGGTTGAAATGTCGAGCAGGCACCGGGAAAGGTGTCATTGGGTGTTTAAACATGGCGATGTATTTTAGCCTTTTGACATGCAACACAAGCCGCTGCCCAGCTATGAACATCTTTTTTGAGGCCCCGCCAAACAAATTTACTCGCTATCAAATGTTGGGATTTCTTTTGTTCTGGATGTGAGAGGCTGTGTATAGTGTCAAAGATATGCAGTTGCTGGGGACAGTTGGGCGTGGGTAACCTGGGCTGGTGTCACACAGGAGCTTAGCAGCACTGCTGTCTATCTGCACCTCTGACAACTGCAAGCCGGTGTCTGCCAAGTGAAGAGCTTGGACCTCCGTGTCCTCAGCTTGGTCAGCTGCCAGCTGAGAGTACTCTATTCCAATGTGTATGGTTGCTAATGTGGGCCGAGAGAGACAGTCAGCCACCACACTGTTCTTACCCTCAACCTGCTGGACGTCTGTTGTGAACTCTGATATGTAAGCCAGGTGTCGTTGCTGTTGGGCAGACCATGGCTCAGTGACCTTGGACATTGCGAGAACAAATGGTTTGTGGTCGACAAGTGCAGTGAATGACTGGCCAGGCTTCAAGCAAGAAGCGGAAATGTCGAATTAATGCAGGCAAAAACTACTGACTGTTTAATGAACGTGCTTTAACTAAATACAACTGTTGCTTATTCCCTCATCACCCCACCTCCTCCCATACTGCAGTTGTGTGAATTGTGTCTTTAGAGGCACAGCGCTTCCAGCCGCTACAAACCTACACACATGCTTAACCTCTGAATGTAAGGAATTAAGGATATCAGTTGTCCTCTCACTGCTCTCTCAAATATATTGTTCAGAAACTTGTAGAATTATGCTCCACTTAATACTGTTACTTCGGTTGTTGTTTAACTGTCATAAAATTAATTTATTGTTATATCTCTTGTTGCTGTCATTTTGTGTTTCTGTCAACAGCACCTGCTGTTTTTGGTGCTAGCAATGGTGCAACACTGCAGTCACGTGATTGTCGGATTGGTGGAAGTGAGCTACTCACATCGTCTAAATTTGTGGAAACAAAACAGGTCTCAGAAATTTGTTTGTTCTGTGATTTAGTCTCTATTTAAACAATTATTATCTATTTAACAATTATCTCTATTATTTAGGCTCTATTGTAGGCATGGAGCCGGACAGTTTGACATCCGTGGCAGAGTGACAGGCGCTCAGCAGGCTCCTATCAATTATGGAGAATCCACTGCATCCACTAAACTGTGTCATCTCCAGATAGAGGAGCAGCTTCAGCGACAGACTGCTGTCACTGTCCTGTTCCACTGACAGACTGAGGAGATCGTTCCTCCCCCACACTATGCGAATCTTCAGTTCCACCCGGGGGGGGTAAACGTTAACATTATACAAAGTTATTGTCTGTTTTACCTGCATTTTTATTACTCTTTAATATTGTTTTTTTGTATCAGTATGCTGCTGCTGGAGTATGTGAATTTCCCCTTGGGATTAATAAAGTATCTATCTATCTATCTATCTATCTATCTATCTATCTATCTATCTATCTATCTATCTATCTATCTATCTATCTATCTATCTATCTATCTATCTATCTATCTATCTATCTATCTATCTATCGTGCATCTGGAAAGTATTCACAGCGCATCACTTTTTCCACATTTTGTTGTTACAGCCTTATTCCAAAATGGATTAAATTCATTTTTTTCCTCAGAATTCTACACACAACACCCCATAATGACAACGTGAAAAAGGTTTACTTGAGATTTTTGCAAATTTATTAAAAATAAAGAAATTGAGAAGCCACTCCTTAGTAAAAGGTACATGGCAGCCCGCCTGGAGTTTGCCAAAAGGCACCTGAAGGACTCTCAGACCATGAGAAAGAAAATTCTCTGGTCTGATGAGACAAAGATTGAACTCTTTGGTGTGAATGCCAGGCGTCACGTTTGGAGGAAACCAGGCACCGCTCATCACCAGGCCAATACCATCCTTACAGTGAAGCATGGTGGTGGCAGCATCATGTTGTGGGGATGTTTTTCAGCGGCAGGGACTGGGAGACTAGCCAGGATAAAGGGAAAGATGACTGCAGCAATGTACAGAGACATCCTGGATGAAAACCTGCTCCAGAGTGCTCTTGACCTCAGACTGGGGTGACAGTTCATCTTTCAGCAGGACAACAACCCTAAGCACACAGCCAAGATATCAAAGGAGTGGCTTCAGGACAACTCTGTGAATGTCCTTGAGTAGCCCAGCCAGAGCCCAGACTTGAATCCGATTGAACATCTCTGGAGAGATCTTAAAATGGCTGTGCACCGACGCTTCCCATCCAACCTGATGGAGCTTGAGAGGTGCTGCAAAGAGGAATGGGCAAAACTGGCCAAGGATAGGTGTGCCAAGCTTCTGGCATCATATTCAAAAAGACCTTTGCTGCCAAAGGTGCATCGACAAAGTATTGAGCAAAGGCTGTGAATACTTATGTACATGTGATTTCTCAGTTTTTTTATTTTTAATAAATTTGCAAAAACCTCAAGTAAACTTTTTTCATGTTGTCATTATGGGGTGTTGTGTGTAGAATTCTGAGGAAAAAAAAGAATTTAATCCATTTTGGAATAACGCTGTAACATAACAAAATGTGGAAAAAGTGATGCGCTGTGCACTCTATCTATCTATCTATCTATCTATCTATCTATCTATCTATCTATCTATCTATCTATCTATCTATCTATCTATCTATCTATCTATCTATCTATCTATCTATCTATCTATCTATCTAGTCTGTGAGGTTATCTGAAACTTTGTCTGTTGTTTCTCTCACAAATTTTGATTAGTTATTTGTTTTGGTCTTTTGGTTAATGAAACTTCTGTTCCGGGCACATTTTTGGACTGAGAGTCTTGAGCATAATTTCCTTGCAATGCCATTTTTTTGTTTCTTTTTCTCAGTCATGCCATTTCCACTAAGAGAGAAGAGCTGCAGCCATTTGGACATAATGTGAGGTAGAAGTAGATACCATCAGTAGTGCCAAGGTGAACAGAGTGAAGGTGATGGTTACTGCACTGGCCTCACTGAATCTCCTGTTCAATTACCCAGCAAGCTAAACACCTTTATGCAATAATTCCCGGAACCATGAAGTGATGTTGAGTATGTTAATTACAAAAATGGTGTGAAACTGTAAATACAAATATAAACAAACACAAATAATTGCTTGCATAAGTAACATAACGTAAATACAGCAACATTTATAACTAAGAGCTAAACAGAGCTTAATTAACATACTTTTAAAATTATTGATTTTGACTTATATAATTACTAGCTGATTACCCAGTGGCTTCGCTCACTGAGTGTAAGGGAAAAAAATTAAATGTAGTCTGTAAGTTATTAAACAGTAAAACATTAACATTTAAGAAGTAAAGATACATTGAGCACTACTGGAGTGGTTTCGGGTAAACTACATTTTAAAGGCGCTATAACATAACAGGTAAATAGTACTGTGACGATACGGGTTCGGCTCCATGCTCCCATCTGCTATTCAGGAGCCCTTACACCCAGGCTTCCGTACAGCTGCCTGCGAGCATTCGCTTGCTCGCTCACTCACCCGCACCGGCTCTCTCTCTCTCTCTCCTGCTCTGTGCTCTTCAGCAACCTCCGTCTCTTTCCTTTCTTGTTCTTCTCTTTTTTCATTTTTTTTCTCCCCTTCTAGCCGACTCGCACTTCTATATATGTCGAGAGGGCATAGCAGTTGCGACAAATTAACAGCCCCAGGAACAATCACGGATGTGGGCAGTCTCTCACCTCTGCACTTAGGTGAGAAACACCCACACCGCAGATCACCCTGAGACCCGCTTCAGCCACAACTACCACGCCCCCTCGCTAAGCCGTGAGAGTGATTATTTATTCATCTAAAAACTGGCCTTTGCTGAGAGCTGTGGACCCGCTATACCACAAGTACTAACAGGAGCTAAAATGTATTTGGATCATTTCTCGGTAGTAGATGAAAGGCGCTACATGACTGCTGTGGTATAGAAATTACATTTTCTATGTGATCGTCCAAATTTCTGCCTGACAACCTTGCACTACGTGCCTGTGATTTACTTCTTAAAATAATTCATCACAAAAGCAACCTTGAATGTTGCGGGGTTTTAGTGACCCGAACTCACCTTAAGGGACAGTAAGTAGTCGTGCAGGACAATTTACAAACAGAGTCGTGCTTCGATGGCGCAGATTACACTCATTTGCAAAGATTTCCACTCTCCCAGCAGCTGACAAGGCACTTGAAGTGTCACAAACAGTGCGAGAAGAGAGGACGCTGCCCGAAACCGTGAAGCTCTCGATCTGGCGGAGCAGCCCAACATTCCGCGCCTCCCAGCGTCCACTTTGTTCTCACGACCCCTCGCCACTGAAGGCGGTCTCGTCTTTACATTGTTTACAGTTTGGCGCAGTTAAAAAGTAGAAAGACGCAAAGCTGTTTTCCTCATCTCTTCTACTCTCAAGTACTGCCAACTAAAAAAAAAAGTTACAATGTGGCAGTTTCTGCGACAGTCACGTGGACGAATAAATAAAACTTCTCTGTCAGAATGCGCCTGGCAGCGGACGGCTCAGTGCCGTAATTTCCATATCGTGTGGTCATAGGTAATTTCCGTTTCATATGTAATTTCCATATCGCGTGGTCATATGTAATTTCCGTTTCAAACACGAAAAGAATTTTATATATAGAGATTACTACAAAACTAGTAGTTGGTACTTAGCAGTTTTTTCCTCTTATAATCCAAAGTGATATGGCCAACAGTTGTCTACTAACATATTGCAGAATCACTCCACTTTCCATTATAACCCACTACTTTTGAGCAATGTCCTGGTGGAACCTCTCCCCATGTTCTACAGAGACTGCTTCCATGTTCTTAGGGAAAAAATACAAATGAGAGTGTAAGGTTTTCTAAGACATGTTGCACCCAAGTGCTATATAGAAGAAGAGAAGTTCCTTGACTTGCTCCTTGAAGTTTTGTGTCTCTATATTCTCAAGAAAATGGTTGCAAATGCTTTATTTTTTCTGGAAAGGATGGGTGTGTATTCTTTTACTATTTGTTTACCAGTTACCTGGCCAAGACAATAGTTGGATTGATCCAACCTTGCAAGTTTCTGTAAAAAATATTTAAATAACAACTTTCTTCTGGAAAAAGGGCATCTTTCTTACCTTCCAACATATAACTTCCTGGCTATTTAGAAAAAATGAGAAGAGAGAAAAAATACAGATCAAGAGCAAAATATGTGTAACAAATTATACTTCATCTTAAGTTATTTTCATCTCAACTAATGTTAATAATAAGAAAGACTAATATTCTTCAGCTCAAAATATACTTAAAAAATATGACAAATGAAAAATACTTAGGCCATAAAACAAATATAACTTAAAAAAAATCAATTTTTATTTCAAAACTTTTAGCTAAATCTGATATTTGGCAGAAAAGGTTTGTGGTAGAGAAATTCCAAGATCAGAAATAAATTCAGCACACCTAAATCTATAAAGTCCACCAATTATTTGCTTGGGAAGATTTGGTGCAGACCAGTGTAATCCCCCCGTAGAATTCTTGCGTATACAGTAATCCCTCCTCCATCGCGGGGGTTGCGTTCCAGAGCCACCCGCGAAATAAGAAAATCCGCGAAGTAGAAACCATATGTTTATATGGTTATTTTTATATTGTCATGCTTGGGTCACAGATTTGTGCAGAAACACAGGAGGTTGTAGAGAGACAGGAACGTTATTCAAACACTGCAAACAAACATTTGTCTCTTTTTCAAATGTTTAAACTGTGCTCCATGACAAGACAGAGATGACAGTTCTGTCTCACAATTAAAAGAATGCAAACATATCTTCCTCTTCAAAGGAGTGCGTGTCAGGAGCACAGGCTGTCAGAGAGATAGAGAAAAAACCAAACAAATCAATAGGGCTGTTTGGCTGTTAAGTATGCGAAGCACCGCGGCACAAAGCTGTTGAAGGCGGCAGCTCACACCCCCTCCGTCAGGAGCAGGGAGAGAGAGAGACAAACAAAAATCAATACGTGCCCTTCGAGCTTTTAAGTATGCGAAGCACCGTGCAGCATGTCGTTTCAGGAAGCAGCTGCACAAAAGATAGCAACGTAAAGATAATCTTTCAGCATTTTTAGACGTGCGTCCGTATCGTCTAGGTGTGCGAACAGCCCCCCTGCTCAGTCCCCCTACGTCAGGATCAGAGAAAGTCAGCGCAAGAGAAAGAGAAATGTAAGCTGGGTAGCTTCTCAGCCATCTGCCAATAGCGTCCCTTGTATGAAATCAACTGAGCAAACCAACTGAGGAAGCATGTACCAGAAATTAAAAGACCCATTGTCCGCAGAAACCCGCGAAGCAGAGAAAAATCCGCGATATATATTTAAATATGCTTACATATAAAATCCGCGATGGAGTGAAGCCGCGAAAGGCGAAGCGTGATATAGCGAGGGATTACTGTAGTGACAAAACACCAAGGCAAAGAAATGATATCTGGTTCTACTACTGATGGTTCTTGGTAGTAGTCGTAAAAGCGTCAGTATTAGCCTGCACTTAACTAAACTGCTGTTGGGATTGATGAAGGTAAAGCACACACATCATTTTAGTAGTAATGGCTACTGTAGTGTCTACTACAGGACAGGATCAGCTAAGTAGTGCATGCATCTCTGGCTATAATAAAATGTGTGAAAATGAATTCATACTTGGATTAGCAACCTTCTGGAGTGTTCATCAACTAACCAAAGTTTCTCAGTATAGAAATTTTATCCCATGAAATTTAAGGCTGTGGTTTAGACATTGAGAGACCATGTCAGAAAGTCCTTTGTCAGGTTGAATTTGAACCTCTAATGGCAGAATATTAAAAATCACTTGTGGCGCCTTTCCTACATATTTCCGGGTGAAAGTTCAGGCTTCGCACGTCTTTCGTCCCTTTGTTTGCTTGCTGCACGTTGTGGGAATAGTTTGTCCTTTTCTCTTATCACTTGAGCCATGCTGTGCGTCCTTGCAGAAAAGTAAGTTTATCATAGATAATTTGATATAAAGAGGTTCAAATGTTTGTTAAACTTACACGTTCAGAGTGTTAAAATGTGTACTTGTACGTAACGTTGTAACTTAGTGTATGTATTTAATTTGTTTACAGATCACAGCCACAGGAATTAAAGTACTTTCAGACTTCAGATTGTGCTTGCAATTAATCTTTACCTCGATATTGGAAAGGGGAGTTTACAAACAAAGTTGTACCACCGTGGAGTTAATAGCGACACCTCCCGTGACCAGACATCTGATCGTGTCTGAGGTCGTTTGGACTTTATCTCACCCGCATCTATTACACCAGCCTGTTGTACCGAGATCAGTTCTCATTTTTATGGTCCTTCGAGCCGGATTTTTCTTTACAAGGATAAAGTTCAAATGCAAATGGATAAGGAGCAAAACGCTGATGAGCTGAGCCCAGCTCTTCAAAGTAACACTTCAGATAAAGCGGACCTGATCAATACGGCAGGAAATGTTAACCCTTCAGTAGCTGGTCAGGTCAGTCCTTCTGTTTTATGTACTGAGACGAGTTACCCTCCTGAATGCACAGTGAGCACAACTTGCCAAACAAGTTCTGCCGCAGATGCACGCAGTCAGCAGTCAGTTCACCTCCGCATCCACCGAGAGACTCGCGCTCCACCCCAGCTAGAAGCCTATGAGGTGGGATATTACCCATCAAGACAAAAGGCACGCTCTGTTACAAGCTGCTCAATATCCCAACCGACTATTCCTCAGACGGCTTTGGGTTCCCATGTAGGTCACAGCGAGCGGTCACATCGCACTGTAAGTTCACAGCATAGTAATGTTACGCATTTGTCATTAAGCGATTCACAGTCTGCCTTTCTTAGAGAAAAAAGGAAACTTGTGGAACTGCAAGAACTCAGAAAACAAATAGAGGAAGACCTTAAAATAGATGAGCAATGTAGACTACTAGACACTCAGGCTAGAGAAGCACTGAAGGAAAGAGAGGCTATAGCCCAGCAGTTGTCCCAGCAGCGACGTCTCCGAAGGGCTGAGCAGGACTTAGAAGAAGCACAAATGATTTCTTCATTTGTTATGGAAAATGAACGCAAAGGGATTGTGACCCCTACTGTTTCCCAGATCCCAAAGCACTTCTCAAATCTGTCAGCACCAACTAAAGATTTGCTTAATGTGAATGCAGAGCCCTTCACCATGTCCTATCCATTAGACCTGAGTGGCAGAAATAAGGATGACAGTGCCAGGGTCCCTACTGCAACAATAATGTCCCAAGACCACCAGGATTTTAGTTTTCCTATAATCAATACACCAATCCAACATGTAACAAATAATATGCAGAGTGGAAACGCCAGGCACCAACTGCCTGGGGGTCCACGACTTGTACATCAGCCTTTCCAGCTGGTGAATGTCCCTCCTACGATTTCTAACATGCCTACAGAATCACCCTTCCTGTCAAAGCCATCTGCCTATGCCCCTTCAGTACAAGTCGCACCCGATATGATGGACTTGCTTATTGCTTCATCATGTGGGATTCCTAAGCCGAAACTGCCATGCTTTGAGAGTGGCAAAGAGAGTGAATTTGCTCTCTTCAAAATGGGACTAGACAGTCTTTTAAATGGCCATCCCCATCTCACTGAACAGTACAAATACCAAGTGCTGCTTGGATGTTTGAAATTTCCTGGTGCACACAAATTGGCCAAAGCATATATGCATTGCCCAAATCCATATTCGATTTCCCTGCAAGCGCTGAAAGAGAAATATGGTCAACCAAGGCAGCTAGTACAGAGTGAAATAGGAACAATACTTAATGCTTCACCTATAAAATTTGGGGATGCTGAAGCATTTGAGGACTTTGCCCTTTCAGTACATGCATTGGTTGGTATGCTTCAGGCTTTGGAAGGAGAAGGTGGTTACGAATTGAGGTGTGGATCACATGTGGATCGGCTTTTGAGCAAGTTGCCCCCTAGTTATCGTGATGGATTTGTGGAATATTGCTTTGCTCAAGGAATATTACAGTCCAATGCAGACTGTACCTACACACTGCAGGACCTTTCAGTCTGGCTACAAACCAAGTCCCGTGCTAAACGCATTTCGGAGCAAGCTGCTGCCCTGTATCGGGGGGAGACATTGAAGCATGGCAGAAAGGAGAATACAATTTCAGTCCGGAGAACAGAGCCAACCAACACAATTTACTATAATGCTGAGCCAGTTGCATTTCAACCGAATCCTCACTCCTCTCCTTCACTTAAAACGTCCAATGAAAAGCTCAAACCTTATTGCCCATTCTGCAATAACAAGGAGCACTATCTGAATGCCTGCACAGACTTTAAGAAATTAAGTGCTGAACAGGTTGCCAACTGGATAAGAGATAACGAGCGTTGTTGGAAATGTGGCCGTACACACACCCCTGACTCGTGTACGTTGAAGAAGCCATGCAACACATGCAAGGAGCTCCACCTTACAATTCTGCATGATACTGTTATGCAGAGAAGAGGGCAGAGTGTACTCATGACCGTAGTCAAGTCTGATGCCATATACATTGACCGGAACAGACGTCCACATCAAGTGTTACTTAAAGTCGTGAAGATTCTAGTACACTATGCTGGGCGTTCAGTTGAGACCTTTGCTGTCCTAGATGATGGATCGGAAAGGACCATTATCATGACTGCGGCAGTCAGCACACTAAAGTTACCCCAAACCCCAGAGGTAATGACTCTTAGAACAGTCCGACAGGATATTGTCCGGATTCCTGGTAATGCAGTGAACTTTGAAGTCTCTTCGGTGAATGAACCCAACAAGAAATATACCATTCAACGGGCCTTCTCTGCAAACAGTCTGTGCTTGTCAGAATACTCATACCCTATTAATGAGTTAAAGAAGCGTTACCTGCATCTACGCAATGTACCATTACCTCAGATAGACCGGGCCTGTCCTTTGCTTCTGATAGGCTCAGATTTTCCCCAACTGGTGATGCCGATTCAACCAGTAAATTTTGGTCCACCGAATGCACCTGTTGCAGTCCACACTGCTTTGGGATGGACACTACAAGGGCCTGCAGGTCTAATCCAAGGACAGGGACAAGATGAAAGATGTATACTGATGAATGTCTCATCCCCCTCAACTGAACTAATAAGAAATGTAGAGCGGCTTTGGCAGACCGACACTTTACCCTATCTGAACCTGCAGCAGGTGACCCAGTCCAAGCAAGACCAACAAGCCCTGGACTTGCTTGAAACAAGGACTGTGAGAGTTGAGGTCCATGGGGTCAAAAGATATGCCACCCCATTATTGAGACGTTCCAGAAGTCCATGCTTCCTTGCTTCTCCAGAAGCTATGCTTCCCCACCTTAGACGTGTAGAAAGGTGTCTTATGAAAGATCAATATTTGGCTGACTTACATACACTGCACATCCAGAAGCTTGTGGATGCAGGCCATGTCAGAATCCTGACTGAAAAGGAAATAAAATCACATGAAGAGGCTTGGTATATACCACATCATATGGTGCAGCATAATGGTAAATACAGGCTTGTATTCAACTGCTCCTATCAGAGGGACGGACTTGCCTTAAATGATCATCTGTTTGCAGGTCCAACTTTGGGACCCTCATTACTGGGTGTTCTTCTTCGATTTCGCCAGCATATAGTTGCCATATCTGGTGACATCAAGGCTATGTTTCATCAAATACGTTTGCTACCTTCTGACAGGTCATTACTGAGGTTTATATGGAGGAATATGGACCGTGATAAGTTACCAAGTGTTTATGAATGGCAAGTCTTACCTTTCGGCACAACCTGTAGCCCTTGTTGTGCAACATATGCATTGAGAAAACATGCTCAGGACAATCAGGAAGGCTTTGAAGAGGTGTGGAATTGTGTTAATAAAGCTTTTTATGTGGATAACTGTCTGTACAGCTTACCGTGTATAGAAAGTGCCAAGCAGCTAGTAGATAAATTGTGTCAACATCTTTCTGAAGGTGGCTTTGAAATTAGGCAGTGGGCCAGCAATTTCACATCAGTCATTCAACATCTCCCAGATGAGGCCAGATCAGAGAATTCTGTATTGTGGCTTTCACAGCATGGCGAAGAGCCACTAGAGCCAACACTAGGTCTCCGCTGGAACTGTACCATGGACAGTCTTGGTTACAGATGTTGCCCAATTGAATGCATTGAGCCAACTAAGCGGAACATTTATAAGGTACTTGCCAGCCAGTATGACCCACTGGGGTTTCTCACTCCCTTTACAGCACGAGCCAAGGTTCTGGTACAAGACCTTTGGAAGACTGAAAGTGGTTGGGATGATCACATTACCCCTGACACCCTTGTGCAACGATGGCTTACCTGGGTAGAGGAGCTAGGCAGTATAAAGCATGTAATCTTGCCTCGCTGCTACATCCCACCATGTGCTGATACTCCCGGGGCTAAGAGAGACTTGCATGTATTCTGTGATGCCTCCGAGCGATTATATGGGTCTGTTGCTTATCTACGTACTGAAGATGAAAAGGGGGGAATACATGTTAGCTTTGTGATGGCTAGGTCCAGGGTAGCCCCCAAACGGCAAATCTCAATGCCTCGTCTAGAGCTTTGTGCTGCTTTAATTGGTGCTCAGTTAGCGCATCTACTTACCACAGAGCTGAGCTTGCCTATAGGGCAGGTACTCTTGTGGAGTGATTCCACTACAGTCTTGACCTGGCTGAAATCCGAATCCTGTCGGTATAAAGTGTTTGTAGGCACCAGAGTAGCGGAAATACAGAACTTAACCAATTTAGACAACTGGAATTACATAGCAACCAAAGATAATCCAGCTGATGACATTACACGGGGAAAGACCCTAAAGGAGCTTAGTGAGTTAAACAGATGGAGGAATGGACCTTCCTTTCTCAAACAGCCTATTAACGAATGGCCATGTTCCTTGATTACTGGCCCACCTGAGGACTCCACTGAAATGAAGAATGCTACCTTTTGTGGAAGTCTTGTAATGGAGCAGCACACTAGATATCCAGATCCCAGTCTTTTCCAGTCTTGGAATGATTTAGTTAAGGCTACCATTCAGGATCTTCATGGGGCGGCTGATGGGAATTCAAGTGCTTATTCCTCAGCAGAAACCTGGAGGGAGACGGAAGTTGAACTCCTAAGAAGAGCTCAACAGAGCAGTTTCCCTGTAGAAGTCAAGAATCTTCAATCAGGAGTGGAAATACCTCTAAGTAGTCGCTTGAGGACATTATCACCAGAATTTGACCATACTGTGGGTCTCATTCGAGTCGGTGGCCGACTAAGAAGAATAGAGGGTTTTAATGAGGAAGGCATCCATCCTATTGTACTGGACCCATGTCACCCAATAACTAAACTGCTCATTCAGAACTATGATGAAAAACTTCTGCACCCAGGCCCAGAGCGTGTGTTTGCAGAGGTAAGAAGAAAATATTGGATATTAAGGGGTCGTGAGGCTATCAGACGACATCAGCACCAATGTAGGGAATGCCAGCGTTGGCGTGCCACCACTCGGGCTCCAAAGATGGCGGATCTACCTCCAGCACGACTACGGCTATTTAAGCCACCCTTTTGGTCCACAGGGGTTGATTGCTTTGGTCCCTTTACGGTAAAAATTGGCCGGAGAACGGAAAAACGTTGGGGAATTATATTCAAATGTATGACTACTCGTTGTGTTCATTTAGATTTAATTGAAAATTTAGATACTGATGCATTTCTCATGGCTTTCCGTCGGTTTGTGTCAAGAAGAGGCCAGCCTTCTGAACTTCTGTCTGACAGAGGTACAAATTTCCGAGGAGGAGAAGCTGAGTTAAAGGAAGCTATTACTGCCATGACACCTTCCTTGCAGGAGCAACTCGCTAAGCAGCAAGTGAAATTTCAGTTCAACCCACCAAGTAGTCCACATTTTGGAGGGACCTGGGAACGGGAAATCAGGTCAGTGAAGAGTGCCTTACGAGTAGTTCTTGGAACCAATGTTGTGACTGAGGCCGTATTAGCTACCGTACTTATAGAAGTTGAAGGTATTTTGAACTCCAAACCCCTGGGATATGTATCCTCAGATGTGGCAGATCCTGACCCGATAACTCCGAATCTGTTGCTCATGGGGCGGCGAGATGCTTCACTACCACAGGTAGTTTACCCGCCAGATGATTTGCTGGGATGACGGCGATGGCGTCACAGTCAGATTTTAGCTGATCATTTTTGGAGTAATTTTGTCAAGAATTACTTACCTGGTCTCCAGCTCCGTCAGAAATGGCAGACTGACTGTGATGAGTTGAAGGTTGGAGAGGTAGTCATGATTATTGATGCGCAACTCCCAAGAGCATCATGGCCAAGCGGTAAAATCATTGAAACCTACCCAGGACCTGATGGTCGCATACGTACAGTGAAGATTCAGGTAAAGGATCGAGTGTATATCCGACCCACAGTCAAATTAGTCAGGCTTCCAGCTGTTGAAGACTGTGATGGATATAGACCAGATGGGTGATGAGGACTTTCTTCTTGAAGTACAAATTTGTGCTAACAAATTTGGGGGCGGCTATGTCAGAAAGTCCTTTGTCAGGTTGAATTTGAACCTCTAATGGCAGAATATTAAAAATCACTTGTGGCGCCTTTCCTACATATTTCCGGGTGAAAGTTCATGCTTCGCACGTCTTTCGTCCCTTTGTTTGCTTGCTGCACGTTGTGGGAATAGTTTGTCCTTTTCTCTTATCACTTGAGCCATGCTGTGCGTCCTTGCGGAAAAGTAAGTTTATCATAGATAATTTGATATAAAGAGGTTCAAATGTTTGTTAAACTTACACGTTCAGAGTGTTAAAATGTGTACTTGTACGTAACGTTGTAACTTAGTGTATGTATTTAATTTGTTTACAGATCACAGCCACAGGAATTAAAGTACTTTCAGACTTCAGATTGTGCTTGCAATTAATCTTTACCTCGATATTGGAAAGGGGAGTTTACAAACAAAGTTGTACCACCGTGGAGTTAATAGCGACACCTCCCGTGACTAGACATCTGATCGTGTCTGAGGTCGTTTGGACTTTATCTCACCCGCATCTATTACACCAGCCTGTTGTACCGAGATCAGTTCTCATTTTTAGACCATCTCACTCTTACATAGGCTACATATAATGAAGCGACCAGGCATTCAAGCTAGGGAATCATTTAAATCTGATGAACCATAAGGTAAACACAATCTTTGATTCTGAATATAATACCAGTAAAACTACACAACAAGGGAATATATTCTATATGTTGTTACTATTAACATACATTAAACATTCAACAACATGCAACCTAGTAATGTGTTACGTTCTGTGTTTGTACATTATTTCACTTGTTTTCTCATATCGTATGTGGGTGACTGTATACCTGACAAGACAGATCAAGTAAGATTTCCTATGTACTGTACATCTGCACAAAAAGCAAATCAAGAATCTCTATTTCTGTCTCATATTAAGTTATGATGATCTGAAAAGCTTCTCACAAGTGCTGCTTTAGAGCTGATGCAAGTGATGCCAGGCCCACCCCTGTTCAGTACTTGAGACTAGATGGGAGGAGATGCATAGCCTCATACTCACACAAAGCTCACTTTCTGTATGACTTCATTGTCTTCTCAGTTTATTCCCTCGTGCTGGTCTTACCTTTCTTTAAATTCCGAAGAATGTGAGTTGATTGCATTGTTCATGTACAATGTTCTTCTTCTCAGGTACAGTAGCTGTGCAATTTGCCATAATCATCCCTTGACAGGAGTTTGGGGTGGGCTTTGCTAGCCTGTCAACATAACTGTGTCCCATTTAATTATTTTTGCTCTTTTTTTACATATTCAATTTATTATTCATTACTTGGCAGATGTCTTTAACTATGTCAGGTTAGAAAATCAATATACATTTGTCTGTTCATCAAGTACAAAGTTAAAATAAAAATTTGGGCAGCAGTTTGTAACTGGTAGTAAGATGTGTAGGCATTTGTAAAGCCAAAAGATTAAAAAGATTAGAAATGAAGTATGCTTTAATGTTCTGTCCATGTGCTTCATGCCCAAGAACACAGTTTTGTAATTGTATTTGCTTTAAAGGGTGCCATATAGCATTCAGCCTGATGAATTTCCTGTGCCTGACTGTTGTGAAGTTGCCTACTTCTACAGTATTTGTGCTACAGAAGACAGACATCAGCCCAGCCTTGCCTGTCTCTTGAGACCAGACAATAGAAGGTGCGTTGGCGGTGTTTACTGCCTCTGGCATGATAAGACAGGGTGAGTACTGACAGCCGTCGATCTGAGCAACGTTTTGGCACATGTGTGATGCAAATCAAGGTTTTCTTGAGAGCCAAGGAGAAGTAGAGATTTCACTAGAGGTTTGGTTCATCTTTGGGAAAAGAGTGAGAACTGGGCTCGCCTCTCTGTTAGGCAAGCCCCAGCATGATTTGTAGGCAGGTATCCAATATTTCCCATGGTTAATGCTCATTGCCTTTTGCAAAGCCTGACATGTGCTTCACAGAGTATCTAGATTTGCCTGTGAATAAAAAGAGAAACATTCAGAATTGTTTCTAAAAATTATACCTTCCCTGGGACCCGCTATACTGTAGTCACTTGAGGTCTGTGCAATTTAATTAGCCTGCCTGCTTGTTTACTGCCCCTGCAGTAGTACGTCTATGTGCTTAATCGGTGATCCCAGAAGGTTTGGAAATGTATATTGTCACAGAACACAGAATAAGATATAGGCTACTGTAACAGATGGAATTGAATTAAGGCAGTGGTTTATAAAGCACGTGGAATGTGGGAGCTCACAGGAGTTTGTGGGCAAAATCACGCCAAAAAAAAAAAAGTACATTTGTGGCTTGTGTAAGTCTGTTGTATCACTCCCAAGCATCCTGAAATATTTCATATAGTCAAATGCAGAGCCCTTCCATCATACACTTTTTCACTTTTTCTCCAAAACCTTGAAAATATGTCTGTTTTCAAATATGCACCACTCAGCCCTACAGAATGTTATGATTGGGTAGAAAACAGTGACTGTCATTTGAAGAGGAGGTTACAATGGTGTATGTTCCTGAGTTAAAAGAAAAGAAAAAAAATAGGCTGCAATTCATTCATTCATTACACTGTACGTTGGTTTGCTTCACAAAGAGCATGGTGCCACTGTCTGAATGTTGACAATCCATAGTGGAAGCTCTCCCAGGACAACAAACCAGTCAAAAGTAAAACTGACTAAATTACTGTCACAGTTTAGCTTGTGACATATGAGCTCAGAAAACACCTAACAATATTTTTCATAAATAGATGGTTCAATAAACTAAACTGTAAAGCAAAGCTAATAATAATTAAAACCAGTATACACTCACAGAACAAATTCTTAGGAGCACTGTACTAAAAGTGGGTAAAGCCTTCTTCTGCTCTTTATGGCATGAATTCCACAAGATGAAGTGAAATGTTCCTCTGGGATTCTGGCCCATGGTGACATGGCTGCATCATGCAGTTTCTACAGATTTGTTAGCTGCACATTTATGCTTTGGATCTCCAGTTCTACCCCATCCTAAAACAGTTCTGTTGAATTCAGATCCGGTGACTGAGAAGGCCAAAGAAGAACACTGAACTCATTGTCATGTTCATGAAGCCAGTTTGTGTTGACTTTTGCTTTGTGACATAATGCATCTTCATGTTGGAACAAGCCATTAGAAAATGGGTAAATTGTGGCGGTGAAGGGATACACATAGTCAATAACAATATTCCAATAGTGTGTGGTATTCAAGTACAATACAATACAATACAATTTATTTTTGTATAGCCCAGAATCACACAGGAAGTGCCGCAATGGGCTTTAACGGGCCCTGCCTCTTGACAGCCCCCCAGCCTTGACTCTCTAAGAAAACTGGGAAAAACTCCCAAAAAACCCTGGTAGGGGAAAAAAATGGAAGAAACCTTGGGAAAGGCAGTTCAAAAAGAGACCCCTTTCCAGGTAGGTTGGGCGTGCAGTGGGTGTCAAAAGAAGGGGGTCAATACAATACAATACACAGAACAGAACAAATACTCAATACAGTTTAAAAATAAAAATATTACAAGTATGGAGCAGAATTTAACAGTAGATGATATCACATAATATGATTTGGATTTGTTTAGAGTCCTGGAGACCTCGGCCATCAAGCTACCTCCCCCATTCGGCCATTCCATAGCTGAAACAGTGCTGGGCCAGCCAATCTGATGAAAGGACCCCTCTACCCCGCGATTCCTGCAATCCTCCATCAGGGATGACTTTAGGCAGGCAAAATAACTTGGCAGGTGGGCCATGGCACCATGTGCCACATTTGAGTACCAAGGAGAGAAACAGAATAGGTGAGGGTTAGTTACAAAGTATAACTATCATGGTACTTATGTTTTAGTGCTAATGACTAACAACAGTGATGCAGTCTGTACAGTTAATCAGCAGCTCTAGTCAGGATATGCTAAACTGAAGTAGTGAGTCTTCAGCCGGGATTTAAAAGCTGAGGCCGAAGGGGCATCTCTTATAGTAGCAGGCAGACCATTCCACAATTTAGGGGCCCTGTAACTAAAAGCTCGACCTCCCACTGTTATTTTATTAATCTTTGGAATCATAATCATTTGTGAATTTCCCCCTGGGATTAATAAAGTATCTATCTATCTATCTATCTATCTATCTATCTATCTATCTATCTATCTATCTATCTATCTATCTATCTATCTATCTATCTATCTATCTATCTATCTATCTATAAGCAGACCGGCATCTTGAGATCTTAATGTGCACTTTGGTTTGTAAGTTATGATAAGTTCAGACAAGTAACCCAGACCATGGCCATTTAATGCTTTATATGTTAAAAGGAGGATTTTGAAATCTGCCCTAAACTTAACTGGGAGCCAGTGTAAGGACTTAAGAACTGGAGTTATGTGTTCATATTTTCTTATTCTTGTAATAATTCTTGCAGCAGCATTTTGGATTAACTGGAGGCTGTATAAAGAACAGTTTGAACATCCAGTGAACACCACATTGCAGTAGTCAGTCCTACTAGAAACAAATGCATGAAAGAATTTCTCAGAATCCTGTTTATTTAGAAAGTGCCTTAATTTCCCAACATTTTTAAGATGGAAGAAACATGATTTGTACAACTTTGTAATATGCGCTTTAAATGACATGCTAGAGTCAAAGATAACTCCTAGATTGCGGGCTGATTCACTAAAATTAATGGTGATTCCAATTGAGTTAAATGATGACAAAATATTGTTGTGATCAGCGTCATTCACTCCAACAATTAACATCTCTGTTTTATCTGTGTTTAAATACAAGTAGTTCTCTCTCCACTCCTTTAATTCACTAACACAACTAATTAAAGACAACTTTGGAGAAACTTCATTTGATCTAAATGAAAGGTATAACTGGGTGTCATCTGCATATGAGTGAAAATTAACACTATGTTTCCTAATGAGAGATCCCAGTGGAAGCATGTAAAGTGAAAACAGTAAAGGTCCCAGTACTGAGCCCTGCAGGATACCATATCTCACTTCTGTGTATAATGATGGAGTACTGTCAGCACATTTCTGTACATATTGGAATCGATTTGATAAATAAGAACTAAACCAAGCAAGCACAGTGCCTGTAAGCCCAACATCATTTTCTAGCCTGTGCAGTAAAATAGAATGGTCAATGGTGTCAAATGCTGTGCTTAATGTCTAACAACATAATTACAGTGGAGTTTCCTTCATCAGAGGATATCAGAATGTCATTTACAACCCGCGTTACTGCAGTTCCTGTACTATGACCAGTGCGGAAACCAGACTGGAATTTCTCAAATAAATTGTAATAATAAATAATAATAATTCATTACAGCTTTTCTTAGTAATGCATAAGGGGTGACTGAAGTGGATTGGCGACTACTTTTTCTAGTATTTTAGAGAGAAATGGTAAATTTGAAATGGGTCTATAATTATTTAATATGTGTGGGTCTAGGTATGACTCTTTAAGTAATGGTTCAATGACTGACACTTTTAGTGCATCAGGTACTGTGTCATGCAATAATGAACTATTAATAATGTTTAGAATAGGTGCTGCAAGAACATCCATTGCACTTTTTACTAGTTTTATTGGCACTGGATCTAGGGAACAAGTAGTGAGTTTCATTTTAGAAATTAAAGTTAAGACTTCCTGCTCAGTTACAGGATTAAAATTACTAAAGTGCTGAATGCAATGTGAGACAGGGTCTGCTAAGCTAGTATGCGGTTTGTACTATGATGCTGAGATCTGGGATCTTATATTTTTAATTTTCTCATTGAAGAAGTTCATAAAGTCTGTACTGCTAATATCTGTTGGTATTTTGCACTGTAGATCTGAATTCCCATTTGTTAATTTAGCAACTGTTCTAAACAGTACCCGAGGATTTTTATTATTGCTATCTATTATTGTAGAATAGTAATCTGAGTGAGCTTTAAAGAGAGCTTTTTTATATTTTTTAACACTCTCTGTCCATGCAATTTGAAAGACATGTAGCTTTGTTGTTCTCCATCTGCGATACAGTTTTCAACATTCTAATTTTAGAGCTTGAGTGTTTTCATTAAACCAGGGAGAGTTTCTATGTGCTTTGATCACTTTTGCTTTAAGGGGAGCCACTGCGTCCAAAGCATCTCTCAAGGTCACATTATAATGTGATGTTAGCTGATCTAAATTGTTTTCCACGTTTACATGTGATGTTAACTGATCTAAATGGTTTTCCACAATTACACTCGACTTACTCAAAGTATCTATACATTTTGAAGCAGAATTATAATCTAGATGTCGCACTGTCTTTGTTTGAATCTGTGAGTGTGTTGGCAAGAGCAGGACTAAATCAAATGTAATTAAGTAGTGATCGGAAATAACTTAATTTAATGGAGTAATATTTAAATTTTGAATTTCAACTTTGTAAGTTATAATTAAATCTAATCTGTGGTTATGATTATAAGTTGGACGTTTGACAATCTGACAAAATCCTACTGAATTTAAGAAAAAAGTAAAACATTTAATGCTAAAAGTGTCAGTTTCCACATCAATGTGTACATTAAAATCCCCCATCAATACTACATGATCATAATTTATAGCCAAATCAGATAAAAGTGACACTTAAATTGGTATTAATGTGTCCAAAGTGTGCCAAGAAAACATTCCCTTGACCATTACACCACCACTACCAGCCTGGACTGTTGTCACAAACCAGGTCAGATGCATGGATGCATTCTGTTGGCACCACATTCTGACCCTACAATCTGTGTCCTCTCACAGAAATCAAGATTCAACACACCAAACTATGTTTTTTTTTTTTTTTTTCCATTCTCCAGCTGTCCAGTTTTAATAAGCATGTGCCCACTGCAGCCTCAGCTTTCTGTTCTTGGCTGTCAGGAGTGGCTCCTGATCTGGGCTGTTGTAACCTGTACACCTCAAAGTTCAATGTGCTGTGAGTTCTGAACTATTTTTCTGCATATCACAGATGTACAAAGTGGTTTTCTGAGTTACCATAACCTTTCTGTCAGCTCAAACCTGTCAGGCCATTCTCCTCTGACCTCTCTCATCAACAAGGTATTTCTGTCCACAAAACTGCCACTCACTGGATATTTTTTGTTTTCACACCATTTTGAGTAACTTCTAGAGTCTGCTGAGTGTGAAAATCTTAGGAGATCAGCAGTTACAGAAATACACAAAGCAGCCCGTCTGGCACTAACAATCATACCCCTGTCAAAATCACCAAGATCTCATTTGTTTTCCCTGTTCTGGTGTTTGATGTGAATATTTATTGATGCTCCTAGTCTGTATCTTCATGATTTTCTGAATTGCACTGCTGCCACACAATTCGCTGATTAGATAATTGCATGGAGAAACAGGTATACACGTGTTCCCAACCATTTCCTTAGTAAATGTATATTTATGTTCCTGTAACAATAAATCAACCCTGACAGGGTCGGAAACATGAACCTACAACGTATGTAGCAAGTTGTGGAGCCAGGACTAGACATTCATGTTGAGGATTCAAATTCATGCTAATCTTACCGGTGCAGTAGTTCACTTTAATGCCTAAGTCCTTTTGAAAGAAAGTAGCATAAAATTGATATTGATGTTTAACAAAAGGAAATGTTTTTATTTTTTCAACATCCTTAAGAAAAGTATTAAGCATTATATTAAAGCCATTACAGAAGCTTCTCTATATCAACAATATTCATCCAAATATGTCGCATCAGCCTCAGATTTAGCAGTCCATAAACCATTCATACACTGCCCCACTCATAAGGCAGAGGACTTTCTCATACATGGATTGTATTCTCTGCAGGGTGGACTTTCTCCTTCAAGTGCTACTCAAATTGAATTGTGATTTCTTCTTTCAGGTTGCCCTTTTATCTCGTCTTCTTGGGTAATGTGACTGGAAGTGGTGGACCACCCACATCTATCCTGGTGTCATTGGTGGTCTGTTGTGTTGGGCTAGTTTTATATAAACGATCGTGTGTGGGGCTCCAAATGAGTGCAGAGGCAGGCAGATCAGTCAGGCACCTCAATTGTGCTTCGGTTGGAGCAGTGTGCCGCAACTATGCCCAATTAAACAGGCAGGATAATAGGGCCTACACGGGACAGAGAAGGGAAGAACAAAGAGCCGAAAATGAAAGACAATGGAAGTTAATGGATGGAGAGAAGGGCAGGAGTAAGCAAGAGAGCCAGTGCAATATAAGGAAGCAGGCAGATGGGAATGTGAGTGCCAGGAGAAGAATGTGTGGTGTGTGAGTCTGAAGAAGTAGAAGCTTGGCAGCACTCCTTGGAACACCATTGGATGGGTGGCGGGGACACAAGCAGGATCTGAGGGTTGTCTGTGCCTGTTGGTTCAATATCTCTTCATGCTGCAAAATCCAAACAGGTGTCACACCAAAGGGACCAGGAAACGTTGATTCCATGCCAAGCCCGGGGGCGGTGGGGTGCACTAAGCATCTCTCTTTTCTCTCCACAGGCCAACCACGAGAAATCCCTCCTGTCCCAACCACGAGGATGTCACTGCCTGTCCCAACCCAGAGGATGTCATTTCCTGTGAACCACCTATAAAAATCCCTCATCCTCCATACTTAAACAGTTCTGTTTTGGACTCTAACCTGTACACACTGTACGCAAATTTAAGCCATTTGCAGCCAGAGAAACTATACAGGCAGCTGCCACAAACCTTTGTTGTGTGTTCGGCTATTTCTTTCACACAGGAAAAGTCAGGGAAATGTCACTTTTAAAGGGATGCAGCAGGGCTCTTGCATTTTAAAGGACAGCTTACTGCTAAGGGATTTTAACCTTGTTTATACATATCGTTTATCTATGTGGGATTTTTAACATCCACTACCACAAGGATTGCTTTTACGGATTATTTATTTATGGAAGATTTGGTTACACTGCACTTTGTTTTAGACTATTTTGTTTTTGACTTTGTTTCAAATAAAAACACTAAGCACTTGTTTGCACCAACCCCTTGACTGAATATATGTGTGTCCTCATCTGCCTGGCTCATCTTGGTATATGACCATTAATGATCCAGGTGCAAGAGGATCTACAGGGAATAGGGAGCTTGAGAAAGCGCGAGAATCCAAATATGTAAAAAACAAAAACAAAAAAAATGAAGAATAAAACCACAATCACCACTATAATGCCAAAGCGGTTGAACAGCTTAAGAAGTGGGCCCAACCCCTTCACGTCTAAAAACAAACAAAAACAGCACTTCATTAAAACACAATGATAAATAAAATCATAAAATTTCCAAATTGCAAAGAAAAAACAAAATTCAAAATAAAATTGGCAAATACACTATACAAAATTATATTTTAAATAACAATAGAAAAACTAAATAAACTAGAAGTAAACATGAGCCAGAGGCATAACCACAGAATTACTATAATACTAAGGCATCCATAGCTCCTTGATTATTTCCTCAAATTTTCCTGTCTTCCCAACTCACACAGCACAAGAAAGGGGAGACAAATATACCAAAAGACATAAAAACAATAAAGGTCATCAAGGTGGTCACTTACTACACCAAATTAAGTGGTGGTATCAGGTAAATAACAAAGGCATTATGATGAAACTTTTTGACCACCTGTTTCTCTGTGGGCAGACATACATCCTTAGCATAACTACCACCAAAAGAGAACACAGCAAAAAATGGGAAGGATAAAAGTGAAATAAATAAAATATCAAAGAGAGATATAAGAAAATCTAGGTTCAAAAAAGAGAAAAAAAACAGAATCAAAACACACAGGCATAAATCAAAAATGTGATTCAAAATTCAAGGACTTGAAGGTCAAAAAGGAGAGGATTAGCAGGTTTGCTTTTATGGTGGTGGGAATAATCACCATTACATCATACTCCAGCTCATACAACCATATGTATTGTGTCTTGCTGCAGTGCCCATGTGACATCATAGCATTGCTTCCATTTTGAACATGGATCTGAAAATAAAAATATAATGCACAAAGCAGCACCAAAAACAAGCTTGAGGATTTCACACACCTTAAACAATCGAGCAGGTGAATGTGAAAATCCACACTAGGTTTGACAGCAAAACCCGGATATTGGTTTGAAATGTTATTCTAACACATGGGGGCATTAAAAAGCTGGGCAAAGGATGACAACTCTTTTAGGGCCCACAGGTTTCTGGACTCCCTAAACTGACCTCTGTCAGTGTGCATGACCGTGTCTGAGTGTGCCTCATAAAACTCCCACAAGTAAATGCATAATTGACAAAAATAAAGAATAGATGGGCTATTCACATTAATGAGAAAATTCATCTTAAAAATGTAGGATTTGGACTAGAGCTATAAGCATTCAAATTAAAAGCATACCCTTGTAGTCTTTAGGCCTTTTAGAAAGGCAACATTTTACAAGTAAAATCAAACAAGAAGCTGAAAACAAGTAAAATTCCATCTTCTCTTTCACTCTCAGAGGATGGTGTGCTTATGTTGATGGACTGTCTGTAATTACTTTTTAAATATTTTGATATTTGCATGATTGATTTTCTTCATCATTTCCTTTGATGTCTGCATGTATGCCTGTAAATGAAAGCATAAATCTGAGTTTCTTGGTACGCTGCACATTTAACGAGAGTGTGACATTTCAGGGGCTTCCATCCTTCTCTAAAGTCTCCCCTTATGTACTGTATGTTGAGATATGACAGGCTGAGCTCAAGTGATGCACAACTAGATATCTTTTTTGTCATTTGAGCACAGAGCAATGTACACATAAAACCTTCCACCCTGGAGAAATGAATCTGAATGCAGATGCCACATATTTGAGGTTCAGAGGCAATGCTAATCAAAGCAGACATAATGTTCAACTTCAGTTTAGAAAGGTTAAAAAATAGGCAGAAAAAGTCCGGGTGAATGGATTGCTCACCAGGTTTGAATATGATGAGTGCAGGATTTGACCATCCTCATCTAAAGCCAAATGGTGGAAAACAATTCAGTTTAAAAGCAAACTTTGCCAATTTTATGATACACAGAAGTAAATTATTGAAGTGTTTTGTAGACAGTTGTTAATAGTTCAGGTATTTCATATTTAATGTAACATATTAATCAGCATAATGCAATCATTACTTTAACTGCTAATGCATAAGAAACGTTTTCATAATTTAAATATAATGCTGTAGAACTAAGATCCTTCAACACAATTTGAATGATGTACCAGTATTAATGTTTTAAATGACATAAAACATGATATATACCGTATATAGTAAGAAATCACCCGCCTGACAAAAGTCTGGCTCCGCCACAGGGCAGGCTTAAGGATCATAGGAATATTGCAGGGGAGAGACTAGCAGCAGGAAAGTTCCTGCTTATTCCAATGTATGAGTACATTGGACTCTACATATGTCCATGTGTCTTCTATGAGTGCTGGTTGCCTTATAAGGGCTTTAGTCAAGGGCACCAGCACACATGTGACAGAGAAATGATTGGGTGAAAGCATGAAATCCTCCCCTACGGTCAAAAGGGGCAAACAACCCAGCAATTGGTGGGTAGGTCTGGGCCTCTAAATAAACCAAGAGTAAGACTAGGGACGAAATGCCATGTGTGGCAGCACCTCTTAGCTGCTAGAAGGCGCACAGTGTGAAAAGGGAGCATATTTTAATGTGCCGTCCCTTACTCTGTTGAGAGAAGTGGCTCTTTAGGACAACTGAAGACCTAGGAGTACAGGGACACTGAGAAACATTAGAGGGTATTTTAGCCTGCATGTCCCTGTAGCAAATGGAAGGGTGACCCTTAGTCAACTGGATGTTTCAGGGCCTGAGAGTGAAAGCAAATGAGTAAAAAGAAGACAGTCTACAGAGACAGAGAAAGAAAAACAGAGATGGGAAATAAGCAGATGAGTGTTTTTGCTATGTATCTGCCTAATATATAGCTCCTTACCTATCTATATATCAATTGTGGAAGTTCCGCCCTTGAACACAGACAGACATGACACCAGATGTCCACAAACACACACGTTTAATCCTTCTTTTTACTTTACAGCACCACACAATGTATAAATCAGCTAAACACTCAGTCCCTTCTTTGTTCTCTCTCTCTTCTTCTCTCTTCTTCTCTTTCTGCCGCCCACACGCAAGCTCTGCTCTCTTCCGGAAGTGCTGCAATCCAAGGCTCTACAATCCTCTGGGCGCACCCTGGCGGTGGCCACAGGCCCCAACAGGGTTGAGCTTCTAAGCTCTGATCCCGTGTCCCCAATCCAGACCAAGGCAGCTGTCCTCTCATGGTCCAGGGAAGGTATTGTTCCTCTCCCAGTCCTTCCAGGTGTCCCAGCTGGGCAGGATCCCAAGCCATCTGTCACACTATCTATCCTACACTGTCATTTCTGACTGTTGTGGAAACTAGGGGCCACCTCAGACCCCAAACCCAGACCACAGCTACTCCAAATAATTCTATAAGGCACTTGTATTTGAACACGAGCCTTCTCACAGTCTCTAATCTACACCAGTAGAGCTCATCTGCACTATAATCTTAACAATGATCATTCTTTGTTCTCCTTTCTCCCCCACTCCTCTCTATGCCACGTTTGTCCTACTCCATTATTGCAGCTGGCTCACCTGACTGAGACATGAGGAGTTCTGTTAAAGTTGGATCTGAGACTAAGATATATTTCTTTAGATCTCAATGTCCATTGGACGTAGACATTTTGATGCTACAGACACTTCAGTTGTCCCATTCCTGTGAATGTTTACATTAAGAGCTACAAACTTGACATTCTAGTTCCTGAGAAATCCTTGCGATGATTTTAAAGTCAGTGATGTCTTCTTCTCAGTGCTTTGCTGTACCAATTTGATCAAATTCTATTTCCTGGCCTGTGAATGAGACCTTAGCACCTATGGAGGTCTGTAGCATCTCCAGTAAATGACTTTAGGTTGTGTTCACCAAAACCATGGAAATCCAGCTTGAACACTGACATGCCTTTTTGCAGTTAATGATGGCTACGAAAATTTGCTTTGTTTTGAACCTGCATAGATTGGAGTTTATTTTCCTTTTCATTATTAACAATTAATCACATCTTTATATTATTTACAAATTACTTATTAATATTATCAACTCAAAAACCTAATTTATATTAAAAGTCTATACAGTATATATTATATATCTTAAATTATAATATTTCTGTATACACATCTTCAAGTGTTTTACGGCATTTGTATTTTAACTGAATTTTAGTAGGATTTATCATAATTATATATATATAAATGCAGACCATATTCTAAGCATATAGATTGGAACCACACTGTACGAAAATAAGTTGAATTGAACTAAATAATGTGGTATTCCCCAGAAAGTCGTCTGAGCTGCAGTGAATTTGGCTACAAAGTTTCAGAAATTTTGATAGCATTCCATCCCTGAGGCCAAGATGTCATTGATTTAAGCAACGTGTTCCACATTTCTTAATTAATTTATTAGCATCTCAGTCATTAAATACTATAAATTATTATGGATCCAGACTTGTACAGAATAGCTATTATCCTCAGTATTCCTTCACAGCCTCTCTCTATTGTGAGAAGGATTAAACATTTTCAGTATGTAAGCCTTGTACTGCACCTCTAAAAAGTTTAAGTAAGTCTTTTTGAAAGACTGATTTATTTATTTATTTATTTATTTATTTATTTATTTAATCTTGTGCTGTATGGTGTGTCATGAAGTCTGGGTTTACACAATTTTGCTATTGGTAGCTTCAAGCTAATAGTTTTGAATCTAAAGAAACAACATATATCGCCTCATTCAGAAGTAAAGATAGTCAAGCAGCCCTACAAGCATTTTAATCAGACTCATTAATAATTATAAGCAAGGGCATAAATGCTTAAATTATTGTTCATAGGTGCCAACTGTCATCGGCTGAATATATAATAAATAACAGAACGTTTTATAAATGCTAATATACTGTGTTTTCTTGTGGCAGTTACAATATGTGACATATTGACTTAAAATTCTGCTGGTTGATTTGTGGTCAATTTTAGTAATTAAAATTTCATCAATGTGCATTTCCCACAGCATATGCCAACAGCTGACCTGAAAATGAAAAGTGTCAGCATAAAAAAAGGCAAAAAAATGTAAAATTCCACAAAAACAAACCATTAGACAATGCTCACAGATCAATTCAATTAAAACTGGATACGTAAAAGTTTGTTCTTTACTGTTTTTAGACAAAATCCAATGAAGTGAAAAAGCCAACATGCAAAACATTGTATTGTTCGTATTAGGAAGATTTGGAAATGAAAATGGCCATAGTAATATAAGTAAAAACATCCAGATGTTTTATGCACATTAGTGCAAGATAAAAGATATAATCCAAGGTGGTCCTCAAACCACATGACTGAAATGAGGGTAACCATGTTGTTTTTTTCTTAAAGTTGTTTTTTTTTCATGCTGCATTGAATTTGAGAACCAGGGCGCTTTGACATGTTTCAGATTATGCTGACTGCATACAGTGAGTTTAATCCAATAATTGTGGTCTTTTGACAACCATGTGTTTATGAGTATTAGCTTAGAGTAAAATTCCCCCTTTTATTTTGAGTGAACCAGAGCCAAAGCATATAGCAAAGATGGAGATACAGGAAGCAAACAGAGACAGGACATCAATCCATCACAAAGAACTCTCACACATTCCAGCTCACATGTGATTTGCCATGCATGTCTTTATTATTTAGGATAAATGAGGAGTGCCCAAATGATCAAGGAGAGAATTTCCAACCACTGTGCACAATGAGTGATTGGGTCAGAATCCAACAAAGTCAAGGCTAAGGTAACTTTAAAGCAACAAGGTCAGTGCAGTGCAGCTGAACTCACATTCAACTATTGAAAAATTTCTGTATGAACAATAGAGTAAAGTAGAAGTTCAGGTACCAATTCAGGAAAGAGGTTCTTAAATTTTACAATATGCAAAAATTAAAAACGTCAATTCTGTACCACTTAACTGTGAGGTCTAAACTGAATATCAGGATATTAACAAACAAAATCCTAAGCCTAAAAGTACAACGATTTTGTGCAACGATTTTATGTGAGTTTTTTGTCACGCTTTAAATCTGGCTTATTGTAAAACCTACATATATATGTTTGGTATCATTCTTTTCAGAATTTATCGAACTTTAATGTGATGTTTTTAGACTTTCAGATTCTTATTCTGTTTTTAAACTATAAACTAAAATATCAAGAAAGTTGTCGTTTTTAATATCAAGAAAGTCATGGTTTTTATTTTTGATCGAGTAAACTTTCTTTCACAGAAACTTTTTAAAAAAATTATCTATTCATAACACCAATGTTTGTATTTAGGTGATTTAGTTAGCTGAAGGTTGAGTTACGATGACCCATTGCATACCACTTTAGTATTCATGTGATTTTTCCTGTTTTTTTATCTATAAGAATGTCAGTTAAAACAAATGGATCATTTATTTAGTCTCTTATAAATACTCATCGAGCATAGTGGACCTCAATTTCGTGATTTTGTCTCCAATAAATAATACATTTACAGATTTTACTAATATTCTGGCTGCAACTGGGGGTTGGGCACCAAAGGCGCCAGGGGGCTTGGCCCCCCTAGTATATATATATTTGCATATATATATATATATATATATATATATATATATATATATATATATATATATATATATATATATATATATATTTGCAGTTGGAGATCCACGAAGGGAGAAAAAACGAATCACGTATCATAAAATAGTTTTATTCCTGAGCTTTCAACCCCTGTCAGGGGTCTTCATCAGAGGATAATGCTTAGACTTACAAGAATCAAAGGCAATATATAGAATCACATTCAGTATGGGGGGGTAATGGGGGGGGGGGTGTCGGTGACTAAGTCAGTATGATCAAGGGGGGGGGGGGGGGGTTGTATAGTTTAATCATTGTTTATTTGTCCTTCTTAAGTTGGCATATGCTGGGTTTATGTCCAAGTGTCTGTTGATGGCGTTTTCATCTGATAGCCAAGACTCGGGCAACTCTCTGGCGCTTTTTGTACTGGCCATAAATTTTACTTTTACGTTGTCCCAGTTGAATGTGTGTCCTGTCGATTTAGTATGTGCATATATCAAGGATAGTGCGTCCTTTCTTCTGACGGCGTTGCGATGTTCCTGTACACGTGTTGAGATTTTTTTTGACGTTTGTCCTATGTATGCAGCTGAGCAAGAATTGCATGGAATACTATAAACTACGTTTCGTGTTTCGGCTGTCAATTTCTTGTTTTTAGCATTAAACAGGACCATGCGCAGATTGTTCGTGGGTTTATGTGCTATTTTGATGCCCCACTTGGTCCGGTTGCGTGCCGTGCCTTCTGACACATTATGGTGATACGGGAGTGAATGCCAGGTGGGGTGGTGGTTCTGATTTACGTCGATTGTATGCGGATTCCTTTGCCGTCTGCTGTGTAGACTCCGATTAATGAATGATTTTGAGTATCCGTTCGAGGTGAAAAGTTGAAACAGATAGCGTCTCTCATTAATTTTTGTTTCCTTGGTATTACAATGTGTGTGGACTCGTTTAAATAGGGTTTTCACACACACATATATATATATATATATATATATATATATATATATATATATATATATATATATATATATATATATATATATATATATGTATATATATATATATATGTATATATATATATATATGTATATATATATATATATATATATATATATATATATATATATATATATATATATATATATATATATATATATATATAGTTTTCTCAATGAAGTTTATTAAATTCCTGTTTTGCAATGAACAATCAAGCAAAATGACACCTTTTATGGGCTAACTAAAAAGATTACAATATACAAGCTTTCGAGGCAACTCAGGCCCCTTCTTCAGACAGTTTCTAATTCCTGCTTTCAAATTTAAATTAGTAATTTAAACAGTCTTTTGAAAAATGAAAATTCAGTTAAAAGCAGTATGCTTTATATACTCCATTAATGTGAATGGCTCATAGTTTGCAAGGGGTGAGTAAAATTATTATGAAGTTCCCCTCAAACGTGTCTGTAACTCACAAACAGGTCTCACACAAGACAACTTATCCCCAAGTCAAAAGGCAGGCTTTTGATTTGTCAGGCCTAAAACGAGGCTAAGGTTTTAAAACTTCAAGAAGCCACCTTTTTCAAAAAAAAGCAGCAGAAACGATTGTAAACTTCTGGTATTTAGGACAAAAAAAACAAGTTCCTTATTTTATCAAAAATCTATTAGAAAATCAAAACAGGAAAACAAAACAGGCAAGACAGGGAAACAAAAGAAAAAAATATCAAAAAATGTTTGCCTAAAAAGTAAACACAAAACGAACAAATCTGATCTGTAATCCAATTCTTAAATCATGAAAACAGAGCAAAAATATAAAATATATACATAAAATCCACCAATACACACTAAATTTGATCCAAACTCCACACCTCTCGAAGCCATTCTGGAGGATCTGAGTTTTTGACTTGAATAAATAGGCACATAACTAAACATGAATAAATGAAACAAATATAAACATACAAATACAAGAAACACAAGAAAAAACACATTATCATTAACAAAATATACAAAATTAAATTTAATAAACTGAAAAAAAATTAATTACAGAAAACTTTTCTTGATCCACGTGCAAAACTTTGGTAAACCATAACAGAAATGTTTTAATACACCACAAGATGTTGGATAACTGTCAGCTTAGAAGGGCTGAATACTTTTACAATTCAGTTATTTTGATTATTCTACATATGTATTTACAACTTCTACAAGATGAAAACTCACAACCTGAAAATTTCACTTTCTATACACACCAAGACTTCTATTGAATTAGTAATGTCATAGGACATTAAAGAGGGGAGTCACCTTCTGCAAATGCTGTTGACATGTCTAGTAACTCCATCCATTTTCCAACCCGCTGAATCCGAACACAGGGTCACGGAGGTCTGCTGGAGCCAATCCCAGCCAACACAGGGCACAAGGCAGGAACCAATCCCGGGCAGGGTGCCAACCCACTGCAGGACACACACAAACACACCCACACACCAAGCACACACTAGGGCCAATTTAGAATCGCCAATCCACCTAACCTGCATGTCTTTGGACTCCTCAATTAAAACTCTGCCATGAACAGAGCATAAAGGATACCACCAACAGTGTTAACAGTGTCACAAATAACCAGAGTAAGAACTATATTGTCTGATTCAAACAAGAGCAAGAGAGAGAAATTGAGATCGAAAGATGGCGTACAGACCACCTTGCCTCATTGTAAGTGCTATCTTTCGAAATGATCTCAATGTGAGGGTGCTATGGTCCATGAAGCATGTAGATACACACTTCTTTCCTTTCACTAATAAACACAAAGATAAGAGTCTGTCCAAATCTGTTATTATCTCAGAGTGTTTTCCTACAGCAATAACACTCAAACATATAAACATTTACTGAAATACATTTTAGATTGATCTGTTTTTCCCAAGAACACGTTGCCTAATATGATAATTAAAAGTAGTTCCTTGGCAAAAAATATTGCCTCAAAGCCTTTTTTAAACCTTTAGGTGCATTGAAACTGACAATGTATGTTGAAGTGAATGTCCTGTTCTTATCATGTGAATATGTTGTGCACTTATGATTTCTCTGTAATCAATGGAGTTGGTTTGTCTGTTTTCCATGCTATTGTTAAGGGCTTTTTGGGTCACTATAGATGTCCTGCTTTTCTTGGATCTAAAAAATACAGTAGTGATATGAATCTGTATTCTTCATTGATTTCAGATAGATAGATAGATAGATAGATAGATAGATAGATAGATAGATAGATAGATAGATAGATAGATAGATAGATAGATAGATAGATAGATAGATAGATAGATAGATAGATAGATAGATAGATAGATAGATAGATAGATACTTTATTAATCCCGATGGGAAATTCACAATTTCCATTTTGCTTTTAGATTTTGACTTGGATGCCCTTGACTTCTGCTGTTTTACTGTTATTTGTTTGATGACTTTCCTCACTTGTTCAAGTATTGGTGGAAATCTAAAAACTTCTCAATGTGAGAATTGCAAGCATACTGTTAGACAAATGCATCCCAGGTGAAAAGTCTTTAAAATGCTCCTGTCAGTTAGGACTGATGGGGTCCTTATCTTTGATCAGCACCCCCTTCCTTTTGGCCTCAGAAAATTGCATGACAATAGATGGTTTTAGTGACACTGATACATCATTGACCATTTTTTACTTATACAGTATTTACTTATATTAGCAGTTTGGATCATTCAGAGAGAAGGAATCAATTTAATAAAAACTGACATTTGAAAATGCTGATGTTTCATGTAAGAATGCTGAACTACTGTATATGGACAACCCCTCCCTGGTTCAGAATGCTCTGAAAGACATGTGCTGATGCTTCAGTAGAAAATTTCTTCTTTGAGAGATATGGGGATATTCAACAGCAAATTCTACTCTTGTAGACATTGCTTCCATTGCAGCTAACATCTGAGAGCCAAACGATCACATATATTATAGGATGAGTTCATTTCAGTAATAGCCTATTCCTTGTACAGTTTGCACTAGATGAATAATGGTTTAATTAATAAGAGACTAACACTTGGATTGGAAATCTGTATTCGGTCAATGTGGTAAGAGGAAAGGTCATGTGAAGTTGACTTTCCCTCCTTGTACTCCAAGGTAATGTCTACAACTAAAAACAAAAATGTTATTTATGAGTGGGAATAATGCAGAATGTAACAATATTATGTCACTTTTTAACTCAGTTGGACTACCCATTCATTTTACTGAAACACAATATTGGTGTTACCTTTGACACTAGTATGCCTTTTAAAACACACATTATAAAACTGTCCATCCATCCATCCATCCATTTTCCAAACCGCTGAATCTGAACACAGGGTCACGGGGGTCTGCTGGAGCCAATCCCAGCCAACACAGGGCACAAGGCAGGAACCAATCCCGGGCAGGGTGCCAACCCACCGCAGGACACACACAAACACACACCAGGGCCAATTTAGAATCACCAATCCACCTAACCTGCATGTCTTTGGACTGTGGGAGGAAAATGGAGCGTCTGGAGGAAACCCACGCAGACACGGGGAGAACATGCAAACTCCACGCAGGGAGGACCCAGGAAGTGAACCCGGGTCTCCTAACTGCGAGGCATTATAAAACTATCAGAAATATATTTTTTCAGTCTTAAAAAAATGTTTAAAAAATTTGACATTTTCTCAATATGAAGGATACTGAGAAATTAATTCCTACATTTATTTTTTCAAACTTCAATACATTATTTACAGGCTGTCCAAATTGTTCTTTATGTAGCTTTTAGATAATTCAGAATGCTGCTTCAAGAATCATTAAAAGAACTAGAAAGTACAAACACATAACTCCAGTTCTTAAGAGGTTACACTGCCTCCTTCTCACATATAAAGCCTTAAATGGCCAAACTGTTGACTTATCTGAATTTATCATTACTTGCAAACACTAAGATCTCAAGATATCAGCCTACTAAATATTTTAAGGATTAATAAAATAACAGTGGGAAGTTGAGCCTTTAGTTACAGGCCATCAAGGCTGTGGAAATATCTTCTTGCTTATTTAAATAGATGTTGCTCTAGTCTTGGTTTTTAAATCCCAGCTGATTAGCTGGACATACTGCATCTCTAATCATTTGTACAAAAATAAGAATTATGCACCATCACTAATCCCCCACCTTCTGATTCTCTTTTCACTTAGTGCAACTGCTACTGTGAAGGTGTTTGCCTGCACATAGAAAAGCACCTGAGACATTGGGAGCCATGGAATCAATAGATGGAAACATTCTGTCATGAGCGTAGATTGCCCAACACAGACTCTTCTGTAGATTGGGAGGCTAGTTGACTGGAGTTTCTGATTGCATCTTTCTTTGCCTTTGACTATCTGTCTTGACTGTAGACCTTCCAGAGATTTATTTTCTGCAGAGATGGTGTTGATTGTGTTTTTGTTTTCCTCTTCTCTGAAATCAACTGGTAATAATTCAACAGTTAATTAATGAACAAACATTCCCGGGCTGTTTTTATTTTTGGTATTTGGTACACTGTAATAATCTCTGATTATGTTAATTAGTTTAAATCCTCTCTGTTTTCCAGTCTATTTAATCAAATCAATTTTGTTATGTGTACTCATTATATAATTATCAATTTGTAAAGCTTGTAAGTGCATTTTACCTTTGGAATTGCAACAGCTCCCCGCACCCTCATTCATTGAAGAGTGCTGAGCAAGAAATAAACTGAATTGAACTGAATCCCAAAATCCACCATCTCTGTTGTCTTCTGGTAGTTAACAAGTCAATAGTGGTGTATTGTCATTACCAGGACATTGCAAATCATTTTTTTGGGTTGCTGCATTCAGCCTGGTCACATTAACTGGCTGACTCCTGGCCAGTTTGTGACGAAGAGTCAGGACTGGTATTATTCATTATAATTGTGAATTTATGGAGTTTGGTGATCATTTTATTCCTGATATTCAGTCCATGAATCTGATGACTTTACACTCACATTCCTTTCCAGAATCTGAATCATCTTTTGCCTTGAATAATGGTTTGAAAATCTTCAATTTCATTATTGACTTTATTTTTTCATTTACATTAAGTATTTCTAATGATCACACCACTTTGTGGTCAGTTTTAATTATTGTGAGTGTTGGTTTTATATATCATGTCCATTGCTAGTCATCTTTCCAGTGCTGCTACATGTTATGTCATTGGGCCCATAGTATTTAAGAAGGCAATGTAGTAATTCAGGCAACCACCTTTTTGATAAATGCTCTAAAAACTGTAAGAGTGGTAATATTGTAAGAAAAAAGAGTTTTTATTTGTTTAATATTTAAAAACATTTTTTCCTAAATTTTGATTACGGGTTATGACGATCAGTATTAATAAAAATTCTACACACAATATTTTTGCTGTAGCCTGTCCTCTGATTTTGTTTTAACTGATTCCTCTTTAGAATGTATTTACTAATGCAATCATTTGTTTTTGCACTTCTTAAATTCAGAGTATAAAAATAACAGATTAATGTAATGCACATTACAGTGAACAAAATAAAGCACAGTTACGTAAAGTGTGTGACAACATCTTTTATATTTTCAAATGGCTCTGGGATTTCAGGCTGCCCTCCCAATTACTTAAGAACATATACATACTGTATCCACCATGAAAAGTATCCTGACAGGATGTATCATTGCCTGGTTTGGGAACAGGATGCAGCTTGAATGCAAGACTCTGCAGACAGTGGTGCTGTCCAATGAACTCATCACTCCCTAATTTTAAGGACAACTACACCAAGCAATGTCGGACCAAAGCAAAGGAAATGATCGGAAATACCAACCATCCCAAAAGGATGTGCTGTGGTCAGGGGGATGCTACTGCTGCCTAAAGTCCAGTTCAAAGAGACAGAGGAGGAGCTTCTGTCCACAGTCCATCTTGATTAGGGAAAGTGTATAGAACTCTCTTACATTACGTTAATTTATTTATTTAACATTTGTAACATATTCAGAATTCTTTTATAATGCATACTATTAAATTCATTTAACATAACGATTTGTATTGATACATATAAGTCATCTATTATTGTTATTGTACTTTATATTACTTTTAAATATACAGCCTTGGTTTTTAGCAGCTAAGCACTTCACTACATATTTTACTGTATAATGTTTTACATGTATAATTTGTATGTGACAAAATAAAAATTTGATTTGATTTGACATATTTGCAGTTCAATGCAGTGGTGCATGAAGCTGGCTAGAACAACCATAAAATAGTTCAATATCTTTGTGCTGAATGGATAGTTGGAATAAGGTTTGGGGGTTTTCTTGCACAGCAACAACATATTGTAGACTATTCAGGTGCTCATGGCATCTTTAAGAGCTCCTATCTGAGGTGGGAGGTGTCAACAACAATCTAGAAACCTAATATGTTACCCCAGATTTGTATAGATCAGCAATGGAAGAAACAGGCAACAACTTACTCAACATGCTTCGTAACACACTATGGTTGGCTATGTGCAGTCATGAAGCCAATGAAGAAACAATAGCTACAACACCAACAACAACATTTATTTATATAGCACATTTTCATACAAATAATGTAGCTCAAAGTGCTTTACATGATGAAGAAAGAGAACAAAGACAAAATAAATAAGAATTAAAATTAGGGAACACTAATTAACATAGAATAAAAGTAAGGTCCGATGGCCAGGGAGGACAGAAAAAACTAAAAAACAAAAACTCCAGACGGCTGGAGAAAAAAAATAAAAACTGCAGGGGTTCCAGACTACGAGACCACCCAACCCCCTCTAGGCATTCTACTTAATATAAATGACCTCAATCAGTCCTCATTGTATTCAGGGTTCACATGGAAGAGCTTGATGATGACGGTCATGTGGACTTCTGGCCTTTTAATCCATCAATGTAGGGACATCACAGTACTTTTATTAGGTGTAAAGTAATCAAAGTTTCTGTGATGGCTCTGCACAAGCATATAAAGATGGGGTAAGCAGAGTTTTTTTAAGGTGTCGCAAAAATATATTTGCTGCTTCTCTTTCTTTGTGGTACAGATTAATTTTTTGTCCCAGATTAGAATGTTGGAATTTGACTCCACCACATTAACATGTCTTTGATTACTAGGAGGAGAATGTTCTGGAGTATACATACTGAAGTCTTTCTGAAGTTATCATTTGCATCATTTTAGTATTATTATAATTATATATTTTTTTACAACTCAAAAAGTTATAGTTCTTTTTATGCACATCTTCATTGTCATTTGTGCAAGGCCTAAGAACATGGTGTATTTCACTAACTTAAATACCAAATCTTTATAAAGCTGCCCTTTACAAGGACTGTCTCAGGGTCAAAACTCCAGTGTTCTTGGATCACAACTTTGGTGCTTTGCTCTGAGTGATCACCATCAAGGTTTTTTTGTTTAAGACCCTGCTATATTGTTATTTTGTGCTGTGGAAAGCTGATTCATCTGTGTTAACTAATTCAATTCAGTTTATTTTTAAATAGGGCTCTTCATTGAGTGCAGCCAGAGAGCATAGTGAGAAGTCCACAGGTAGATACACTTACAAACTATGCAAATTACTAATTACATAATGAGAATGCATAAAACAAATATTTATTTAAACCAACATGAAAACAAATTAGTTTTCAGATGATTAACATAAATGGAACCCACCAATATCTGTCCATTAATTAATTGTTGGAGAATGGCCAGCTTACAACGAAGGAGAGGAAAATAAAACAAAAATAAAAATCCATTTGGCAGCATCCCTGGAGAAAATAAACCTCTTTGTCTTCATAGTCAGTTATAACAGACATGCTCAAATACAGTGTTAGTCCTGGAGACCTTGGCCAGCTGGGCACCCACCCTCTCCTGGGAATAGGTAATCCAAACACAGCCTCTTAATCAATATTCTTTTGGTCCCATTCCTAGTAACTGTGAGCAGACTGGAGCCTTGAAAAGTTACTCAGTTTCAGTTACAGTTGCCCTCCTATCTCACGTGCAGCTACTTGCATCATGCCTGTCCATAACAAGTAAATTCCAAATACAGCAATCCAGGTTCTCCTCCAAGTTGGTCAGCCTTTAATGAGAATAATGCAGCCATGGAAATCACCTCTGTGTGACCTCCTCCATAGCAGCTTGAGCATGAAACTTGAGAAGACAGTACCTTAACTCAAGTAAAAAGAGATCAAGATGATAGGTTGTCATATTCAACTTCACACTGCTTTACCAATCAGAATATTTTTTCTGATGTTCCAAAAACATCTTAATTTTCTTCCCAGATCTGTATTGCTCAAAGAATGTAATAACTGTTTCCTAAAGGGTAGTCACAGCAACTAAAATAATCCAAGACATGAGTCCTACCGATCCCAGCCCAATAGTTTATATTCATTGTTCTGTTTTCTCAGTGAGGACATTAGGATGGACTTTAGAAACCTTGGATATGTACTGAGCATATAAAATAGAAAACATAAAAAAGATTAAATACTTCATTAAATGTTACATATGTATAACTTTGGAAAGTAGATCTAGTCCTGCTTCCCCAAACATTGCTCACAATAGGTACTCCAGTTGCTTGGGCAATAATTTAACCATGAGATAATCGGGTAATCTAAGGACAACGTTTGCAACACTCCTCTGATAATACAAAGGACAGTATTCTTTCAAGGCATCCAAGTGATTTTTTTATTATATGACACTGTGAAATACAACTAGAAGATATTTGCAGCAAGTTGTGCTGCTGTTGTATGTTTTCCTTTAAGCCCCCTCTTCCTATGTGAAAATTCCAAATCCCTTTGAATGAATTACAAACAGCACTCCAGGGTCATTAACTTTGTCCCTGTCCTTATATTATTCTATGCAGGCTGAACATATGATATGGGTGGGTTGCTCAATTCAGTGATAGGAATAGAAGACAGATACATGCAGCACACTATGCATGTCTCAAAAGATTTCAGAATGATCTGTTGATGAGAGCTGCATCTTTTGTATGAGCCCTCATCTACTAATGCTCTATTCAATAAGAACAAAAGCTACATTCTGATTGGCCTATTGGAGGCGGAGGCTGGGGGTGTGGATAACAACAGATTAAATTTCAGTAAAATAGAGTGAAGACCGTATGCGCTGGCATTATGATCTGAAAAAAAGAGGTTGTGTGGGCCTTGTCAGTACAGTTCTGTTTTGTATACAGAGCGTTAAAAGCTGTCAGACTGGTATTGCCGGGTTGGAAATGACTAATGATTGATACTACAGGTTCATTTCAAGTTCAGGAGAAGCACATGTCAAGGAAAAGACAGACAGCCAATGACAGATAGATAGATAGATAGATAGATAGATAGATAGATAGATAGATAGATAGATAGATAGATAGATAGATAGATAGATAGATAGATAGATAGATAGATAGATAGATAGATAGATAGATAGATAGATAGATAGATAGATAGATAGATAGATAGATGTGTGCTCTACTATGTGATCTGTTTACTAAGGTTTCTCACTAGTTGTCTTCTGTACTATTAATAACATCCTGTGAAGAAATAGCACAAATAAACCAGATGAAAGGAGTTTTGGTTCACCAAGAGTGAGGGGACCATCTCACGGAAAAAACACACAAATTAAAAGTTGCAGGGTTGGTATCATTTATTTGGAGACTTACACCATGGAGTCAGGGTGAAGGGTCAATCAAGAAGCTTCCACTCTTTATTCAGCCCCTGTGCTTTGATCTTCATCACACATCCTGATCACATTACCTGTGTTGGTAATAAAAATCAAATGCTAAACATCATTCTATTTTCCACATAACCCTACGAAAAGAAAGTCAGCAGAAGGCCTACAAACTATCCACACAAAATGAAATGACTAAAAGCGATAGGTATTTACGGAAGGTTGAGAGGCAGATAAAAATCTGATGAGTGCTGGCCTGGGATTTCTGTGGCCTAAGCAAATGGGAACATGATTTGAAATAACTGCAGTTCTGTTTCTACTGGTTAAGATCAGAAGAGTATATAACATCAAAATATCAAACACGTAGCTTGCTACAAGATTGTGTACAGTTCCTCTTAGACACTGGTTAATTTACAACAGTACAACAGAGCAATGCTGAGGAATGTCATGGGCTCCAAGACTTCCTTAACGGATGTCACACCCTCATAATGTTGGTCTGGAAAGCCAAACACCAGAAGTATGAAGGTAGGCAATGGAGGAGTCTAGTCATTATAAATGAACACTAGCTTTTACTTTAGAGTTTTCAGAGCTTTATTTAGCCATGTTGCACATGTGATATTTAGTGAAGGAATTCATTATTATTTTTAGTGTGCTATTTCTTGGTTTAACAAAATATCACATTTTCTTCCTGCTTATTTGCATTGTTATTCTCCTTGACTGTCTGTGACATGCTTAATTTGCAGAAGCCTGCCTGATAATGAAGTGGGGTGCATCCTTTGACATTGGAGGATTTGAGAAAGAGGGTAGAGCCTTTCACATGAAATGAATGAATAAGAGCCCCACTCCTTCATAATGCATGTTGTAAAAGGCACTATATAGCACCCGACCCAGCACAGACTCAGGCAGAGGCACGTACTTAAATAAAACACGCTTTATTATTTCTTCAGCCGTGGGGCACGCCTTCCCCGTGTCCCACAGGCCCAACACAGTCCCAACTACACTCACAATTACTCTATAGACAACAATCCTTCTGACAGCACCACCACTCCTTCTCAGGCTTAGTCCTCCTCCTCCCGACTCTGGCTCTCTCGAGTGGTGGTCGCTGGCCTTTTTTATACCCCACCTGGAAGCGTTCCAGGTGCTTGATTACCTGGTCCTAATTGACCTTCCGGGTGGGGCTGACGAGTCGACCAGCTGGGCTGGAAAGTCCATGCAGCTCCCCCTGGCGGCCATCCAAGTCCCCAACCAGGCTGTAGAGGACTCCATCTCCCATGGAGCCTTGCGCCAGGTTGGGGAATCATCGTCCACCAGGGAGGCTGCCACCAAGCGTCCCGGGGGAGGTACTGAGCTGCCCATGGTGGCTCCCCCGGAATAGATGCAGCAGGGGTGTCCCTGCCGGGCATGGGACCTGGCTGTCCTTCACAATGTATAAAAATTGAGCTAAAGAGATAATGTAAGTGAAAACTGCAAACATGTGAGTTCATATCCACAATTTTGGACAAAGTGTTGTTCTCTATGCTGACTTTTATGTGCTTGCACTGAAAATATCATAACACATGTTTTCCAGGACCATGCGTCCTGGCAAAGGGTTGTTGTGTCATATCAGCTGCTCAACAAAATGGTATCGTCAATTAAAAAAGCAAAGTGGTGTTGTGGAATTTACAAAACATAATTTTCATTGAATTTAACTTTTTTCCAAACAAATTACAGAAAGAAAGTAATGCAAGTACTGTTTGTTTAGCGACTAATTCGGTTTTAGAGACCGGGTTGTTAAGCACTAATCACAGTAGCCAATCCATGCATATTTTTTATAACTGTTTTTATCCCTGGTAATCTTTTCTTTCATCACTTCTTTGATTCTTTATTACCTTTCAAATCTTTGCATATCATTACTGCATGACTAGAGTGCACTGTCTTTAAAAAAATGTGAATGCATTTCATGTGGTTTAATGCTGTAATTATATTGTACATATTGTAACAACCTGGGGTGTGCGTTCAGACAAAGGAATCAGCCTCTTTACACTGACTGCTGGCCTGAAAAGTTTCTTTACCAATAGCTTCCACCACACACTTTTCAGCAGCTTTGTCACTTTGCCTCACGCTGTCCTCTGATCTCTTGAGCCAACATGCTTTAGCAGCTACTCAAATTGTCCAAAGTGCTCTCCAAGTGCTGAGACTGTGCCCTTGTCCCCACCGCTGTTTGTTGCTTTTAACGTTTTTATTTCCATTTCTGTCTGAGGTTATAAAGTATATTTTTTTAAGTAGCCCAATTAGCAATAGCTCAATGTACAAAAAGTTGATTTATTGCCCAAGTACAAAACAGTGTAATAATAATTAGTAGAACAGAAGGTTATGCAATCAAAACAATGCAGAAATTCTTTCGTTTCTTGCTGAACTGGGGTCCTTTATCTTTGAAAACATCTTACCATGTTGTGTGAATGAGTGTAAAAAATTATGCATAGAAATAAAGTGAGCTGTATTCGGTACTAATGGTACTAGTGAATAACAAACACTGAGTCACTCACGGAAGTGTGCTGCTGATACAGGTGGAGGTTGCTGGTTTCTGATCACCATGGTGGTAAGTGGATTTTTTATAGCGGTTGTATCTACAAATGGATGGAAACTCGTGGTGGTAGCTAAATGAGGAGTACTAGTGACAGTCTATGATTCTCTGTGCTTTAAAACCCACCAAAAATCAACTTTGAACCCTGAAAAACATTTATAACAAGCAAAAAAAATATTTTAAGCTTGCCTTATCATAACACCGTTAAAGGGCTGGGTCTTCAAGGCAGCTCCCATTCTGACTGTTTTGTCTGTAGGACAACATCAACTGAGCATTGGAGGAGTTACACATTCCTAAAAGGGTACACTACAATATTTCTCAAACTTTATCTTCAATAGGTTGTATGGCCCCAGCAACATGAGCTACCAGGCATGTGTTGTCACCTATCAGGCAGGAGATCCTGCAAACCCTTACTGATTCTTCATCGTCTTTCTCTTTCTCTTCATCTCTTACTCTCTATGAGACAGGCCCCCATGGTAGCTGCTGGATCTCCTGTCCTTCAGAATTCCGGTTGAATAGTGGATTCTTCCACCTTAGTAAGGCTGGCACCTTGCATGTTTCATTCTGGAATATTCAGTAAACAAGTGGCAACTGCGTTAAAACACTGACATACTCAGGACCAATTCTGCTTTTCCTGAAGGCCTTTTGAGATACTGCTTCCTGTCTTGTGCCATCTTTTGAATACACAATGGGCGGTCGGAAAATCGAGAGTACACCTTATGAGCAGGATTTAGGACTCATAGTGGACTCTAAGCTATCGACTTCCTGACAGTGTTCAAAAGCCATTAAGAAGGTTAACAGAATGTCAGGTTATATAGCACGGTATGTGAAGTACAAGTCCAAGGAGGTTATGCTCAAGCTTTATAATGCACTGGTGAGGCCTCATCTGGAGTACTGTGTGCAATTTTGGTCTTCAGGCTACAGAAAGGACATAGCAGTGCTAGAAAAGGTCCAGAGAAGAGCGACTAGGCTGATTCCAGAGCTATAGGGGATGAATTATGAGGACAGATTAAAAAGAGCTGAGCCTTTTCAGTTTAAGCAAAAGAAGATTAAGAGGTGACATGATTCAAGTGTTTAAAATTATGAAGGGAATTAGTACAGCGGATCGAGACTGTTATTTTAAAATGAGTTCATCAAGAGTACAGGGACAGAGTGGGAAACTTGTTAAGGGTAAATTTCGCACAAACATTAGGAAGTTTTTCTTTACACAAAGAACGATAGACTCTTGGAATAAGCTACCAAGTAGTGTGGTAGACAGTAAGACTTTAGAGACTTTCAAAACTCGACTTGATGTTTTTTTGGAAGAAATAATTGGATAGGACTGACGAGCTTTGTTGGGCTGAATGGCCTGTTCTTGTCTAGAGTGTTCTAATGTTCTAATCTTCTGGCCCTGGCAACCTGTTTACTGAAAAACAGTAATTTTTAATTAACTCCTTTAATGGGATAAGAACAGAATATGTAATTTAAAACTTCTAAATTCATTAATTAAGTAGGTAAAACAAGTAACAAACATTTGGGCAATAAATCCATTCTAATATTTTTATAGTAACCCAAGGGTTCCCAAACTTTTTTCAGCCTCAGACCCCTTTACCAAAAACTTTTAAAACCGTCGAACCCTAATTACATGCAATGGTTTTTCATATCCACACTTGCTTTGATATGTTCGATAAGACAATGAACAGACATGTTTGTGCTACATGTATTTTCATGCATTCTTACGTGTGACTCTTTTAATGACACATTTTACCTTTTCGTTCGCAAATTTGGTATGTAATGTGTTTTTTTAAATGATTTTACTTCTTAATTAGGTACCTATTGGAATCATAGATATTTTGAAGTAACAAACAAATAGCAGTAGTAAGGGGGTCTATTTTTGCTGTCGTTGACCCTCCAAATTTTTTCATTGAAACTATCGACCCCTAGAAAGTTCAAATCGACCCCAGGGGGTCAATATCGACCACTTTGGGAACCCTTGTAGTAACCGGTATTGCCAATGAACAGGAGAGTGTTAGTGTCTGTGATACATGGACATGTGCACCTCTCAATGCCAGGATGAGTTGCAGGGAGCCGGAATGCAGTAAGAATTCAAAGCAGGAGTTATCGTAGGAAACACACATACCCTGAGGATTGGTGTTTTCAAGACAATTCACATCGGTTTGGGCAGAACACATAAACTCAGCGCCAAAAGTAGGCAGGCTTGCAACTGAGCTGAGTAACAAAATGAATGTGGAAGCAATACAATCCACTGCACCACCATTCCATTCAGCCTGAACAATGTGTTGTAAGACTTAAGTCTAAACCACCTTTTTAGACTGAAATTAATAGTTTTGATAGAGAGCCTTATCTGATGCAAGCAGCTGAGCTGTTTACAGAAGATGATAGAAATTCCCCAAGGACTCTTAACAAACTAATCTTCTTGCTGAGAATTTTTAAACAAGCAAGGCATAACTGCAATTTGTGAATATTTTTTAAACATAAAAATTTGCACTTCATGAAATGTTCCCTTAATCTTGCACTCTTTTTTGCACAATGGTTAGTTATCAGCAAGACTTTTTGAGGTGTAGCCTTCTGAAACTTTCTCCTAAGATCTTTCCTTCCTTCACCCTAATACCTTGAAGGATATATGGGAGGGATGTCTTTTACTATCCTTGGGATTAATGAACTGACAATTGTCAAGAGGTTAACTAAAATATCAAAACATGCACTGTTATAATCTCAGTGTTGTGAAAAACATCTCCTGAAGCAACCTTCTGGCTGGCCTAGTTTCTGTGTTAGTTCTTCACCACCTTGTTCATTACATGTGCTTCACAGCTAATGCTTTACTGCAAGTTAAGAATACAAAAGTTGTACAAAAAAAAAATCCAGTTCTCTGTTGTTCAAACATCACCTGCAACAGCCATCTGGAACACATCAGTTGAAATTTTCATTAAGTTCAGCATTAATGAGAACGGAGATAATAATCAATCACAGGCACATCAGACAGCCTTTAGCAAAGAATGATTGGTGAGCCTAGAAAAGGAATACTGCCTTCTTAATACCTTTGATATGCCATATTTCATCTCAGGAGACTTTTGTTTTTGTATTATAATTCTCCTTAATTCTGAAGGCTTTTTCTACTGTTTAATAAAGATGCTAAAGAAAAAAATGAAAAATAAATGTGAGTGAACTGAAATCCTGTGTATTACTTAAAATCACTTCAGTAAAAACAAGAAAAAACCATAAAGTTTCATATTGGCATTTCTCTAATTGTCTTTGTCTCTGTTTTTTTATATTTTGTATTCAGAAAAAGAAATACATGGCTAGCTTGGGTGCAACAATGAAAGCTGAAAACATTAACTACTAGATGGCCGAAGAGGTAATTGACACATATCATGAAGTTGGAGATACAGTATATTATCCTCACAGGTGGTGCAGTGGTAGTGCTGCTGCTTTGCAGTAAGGAGATTGTAGGTTTGCTTCCCGGGTCCTCCCTGTGTGGAGAGCACTTTGAGTAGTGAGAAAAGTGCTATATAAATGTAAAGAATTACTATTATTTTGTTAAGGTAAGCAGCCGAAATGAGCATTATATAACATGACATAATATTCTCAATCCCACCACAAAGACATTCTGGTTGGTTTACTTGATGATCGTGTGAGTATGCCGAGGAATAGCTGCTGCCCCATCCAGGTTAGGTTCCTTGCCTTGTGACCAGTGCTACCAGGATAGGCTCCCTGCCCCTGTGACTAAAATAAGTAAGCGTGTTTAAAAATGTTATGGAAATGTACACCTTCTGATGAATAAATTGTAAAAGAATTAACATATTTTGTGGATTCACTATTCTCCCTGTTAATTATTAAATGGAAGGAGAGAAGAGTAGCCTAATATCTGAGGCTTCACTTGTCTTCCTCCACACAAATGAATCCCCTGTCGAAGTGCAGTCAATCTAATCATACAGAACTGTACTGCAGGAACTCCTAAGAGTGACTTTAAGCAATCTGTCTTCTTCTCAGTCTTTTGACCTCATTAAACAAACTAGTGATCCATTTATGAGGCTACACTGAGGAAACAATGGAGTTGACAGCTCAATTTCTCCACCCCTTTTGATGATTCCCATTACCTGAGGCCCTGTAATCACACAAACATATATTAGAAATTATCAACAATTTTTTATCCTGACCTATTAAGAGAAACTGGAATCAAACAAGTTTTATTTTTCAACATAACCACTCCTGACCACTAACATACTCCTTAAAATATTCACTCCTATAAAATGTATTCTCTTACTTGTGCATCCATCCACCCTTCTGCAGTTTACTTGACCATGAAGGTAACCTTTTAGGTTGTTGAACAAAGAGTGGCCATAAAAATCAGCTCTGGATAACAGGGTAGATGTCCCATATCTTAGAATCCATACAGAAGTTTTTGTAACCTCTGCAGCGTGAGTGGTGTAATTGACTTGTAGCAGAAGGGGATTGTCAAAAGTTGACAGTTTTTCTTGCTGTTTTTCCTTGACTGACTGCCTCCGACTTCAAATGAAAAGCAGCATGACCATTTATGCTGGCCTTTTGAGGTATGTAATCAATATGGACAACATCATAAACAATTGTGCACATGATCTTCCCATCACTGGTGTGGACCCTGAATTTCTTTGGTTTTTGGGTAATCACCAAGCTTCCTTTCTTTCGGTTGTTCCTTGGACTCTGGATTACAGTGCCCTGTACAGCCATACTTGACTAAAAATAGAAATATCTTTCCAAAAAGTGACTCAAGTAACAGTAAAAATTATCCATGAGCAAGCTACTAAAACACAAGTTTTCAAGTTATCTGATATTAATTGTGCTTAGGTACGAGTAATGTAAGATCTCTGTCCATTTTACAGTATATTCTTCTCTCCATTTTCAAAACCTATTATTTTAAGCAGAATCACAGTGAAGCTGGGTCTCATCCTGGAAACATTGGGCACAATGCAGGAAAAATATCTGGACATGGTGCTGACCCATTTCAGGTTAAGCACACACACACACATGTTAGAGGGGTGAATTTATCAGATCTTAGGACAGAAAAACCTGAAGGAATTCCAAGCAAAAATGGGGAGTTCGTGGAAACTCCTATTAAGGAGAACCCAGGAACACCAGTTTCCTTCTTACAAGGCAACAGTGCTACCATGGCACAACTATATCACTCCCCATTTTATACATTGTCAGAAAAAAATGTTTGTACAGACTTAAAATAATTCAGGTTACTTTTTTGTGTCATATTACAATCACTAAAGTACAAGCCAAACAAGTACAAATTGAAGCAGTGACATTCCATGTAAGCAGACATTTTAATGATGGTATCCTAATTCAGTGGGTTAGGTGCTAATATGAGTGGCGTACACTCCTGCTCCAATTTAAGAAGGAGCTAATCTGCAATTGAAAATTCCTTCGTAAAGTGAATTTTCATAACTTAAATACCTAAATACAATTCATTAAAATGGAAAGAAATTTTAAACATTACCTGGCCCCAAAAAATTACCCCCATTTTTTGTTCAACAAGCATCAATCTACATAAAAGTCGACAGAATTAGTTTAATAATATTATTTATCAAAACAAACTCTAATAATGCTTAATAAAAGTCTTTACCTAGACCTTATTTCTAGTTTCACATTTAAAGGAAACGCCTGCTGATTTTTCTCTTCCAACTCTTTCAGAATCTATTTTGGAGCTGTGAGATGACACACAAGGCAAAACGCGTGAACTACAGCATGTGAATGTACAAGTACACCTCACTGAAGCCTGCAGATCAGTACCGTCCCATTTGGAAAGCTGCCATGTGGACAGTGTATGATTACAGCTGGTTCAGCCATAGAAATGAAGGCAAACTGATGTCACACATGGGAGACACTGGGGACAGCTTAAAGGCTCTGGGGTGGTAGTTCCTTGCCAATCCACAAGGTGAAGCTATATTCTAACACATCTTTATTACTCTACTCCATTCAACCCTTGAGCAAAGCCCTTAAGCTGCAATTGCTTTGCCCTGAGTATGACATTAATCTGCATCCAGCCCTGCAAGTAGTTCCTCCAACTTACAGTGAAAACTTGTGGGTTGGTGGCATGATTGGCACCCCAGGCACTGTATAAAACCTCACACTGTTCCAGTATGGTATTGAGGTGTCATCTGCCTCACTTGGGTCCCAATCCAGGTGGTTTGTCATGTGGTGGGTTAGGCAACGTGCTATCAGCACATGCTCCTAACCTTCCATTTCTCCCTCTACATGGTAATATGCATTTCAGGAGTCAACACTGTGCACACCCAACACATGCAGAACATGATCATAGTTCATGAAATAATGTATGAATTCAACTGATCTGTAAATATTTCTTTAAAGTTTCTGCTATCTCATGAATCATCACTCTTCAGTTCCCTACCACTATTCATTCCATGAGAGAACCCCTTTCTTCCTTTTTAATGTTAAAGTCTTGTCTTGAGATACATCCTTCCATGACAGAATTCTTAAGGCAATCTTTTGACTGTGGCAGAGAACTGTGAAGGGAACTGGTCCTGGCCTGTGATGTTGTTTGTCATTTCCATGCTCCTGTGGCCTTTGGAGGAGCTTCTTGAAACCGCCAAAGTCGATACTGTAATCTAAATGAACCGGGCAGATGAGGAAACATACAATGTAGACAAGGGGTCGGTATTGAAAGTGATAAAGTGCTTTTATTAAAACTCCAAAAACAAACAGTGTCCAAAAGTTGGAGTGCTCAAAAAGTCTTCCACAAATAAATAAATAATCCCATTTAAATGAAGTGTTCAATGCAGGTTAATAATAAATATTCTTTAAATAATAATATTCCTTTAAAATAATTCTTTAAAATTGAGGTTAAAAATCTCCAGGCAGGAAACTGTCCATTAAAACTCAATCCTCAGTGCAACCCATTTAAAACTGACATTTCTTCTGCTTACCTCTCACAAGGCCTCGCAGCACAGGAGATGCCAACCTGACAGGCACAGCCATCCATCTTCTCCAGGTTCGAGACCTGAGACCTGCTTGATGGATTCCAGTAGGGTGCCCTATCTGAACCTCAACTTACAAGGCTTGAGTCACTGTGGCCATCCATGGCCCTGACACAGCTCTTCAGCCCAACATCCCTGACTCGCATTGTCTTCTTGGATTTGTGCTGGAGCAGCATCAAGGGCACATCAACTCCATGATCTCTTAACTGGAGGGGCCTCCTTTAGCCCCCTTCAGCACTGACCACATGCTTCCCCAAGGGGCTCTCCTCCCAGCTTCCTGCCTGCTCTATCTCACACTTGCACTGGCTCTCTTCACATCTTCATTCTCCTTTCTTTAACCTCCATTTCTCTACATTTGTTCTTATTCTGATATTTTTTTCTTCTCCGATCATTCCCCTTTTTCTTATATGCCTGCGTGGGTGCAGCTCCTCAGTCATCTACAACAGAAAGCCAATGGAGCAATCAAGATAGACCACACCCTCACATGCAAGTGTGCTCCATCTCAACTACTCCATTAGCCTCCCATAGCTGTGTGAGCAATCACACCCACGGAGATTGAGCCGGCTATTTAATTATTTATTTATTTAAAATGGACCCTGTTCTGGAATGGACCCACTATTCCATAAGTTCATGGGGGAGAGTTCAATTCTATTAATACAGTTTATTTTGAATTAGATAGATAGATAGATAGATAGATAGATAGATAGATAGATAGATAGATAGATAGATAGATAGATAGATAGATAGATAGATAGATAGATAGATAGATAGATAGATAGATAGATAGATAGATAGATAGATAGATAGATAGATAGATAGATAGATAGATAGATAGATAGATAGATACTTTATTAATCCCAGGGGGAATTACCCCATTCACTGAGTCCAGGTGTAGAGCGGTGTGTCAAGTTCTTTGGTAAAATGCAAATGTAAATTTTACAAATAAGTAAATACAGAATTAGTATACATAATGGCACAGATTTATTTAAACACATAGGAAAGCATAGTCTGAAATGAATTAATATAGATGGAGCCCAACAGTATCTGTCTATCAATTGTGCAACTATGGCTAGTTGAGAACAGAGGGGAGAAAAACAAAAACTCCAGTCAGCAGCATTCCTTTAGAAAAAAGCTACCCTAGGGGATCCACAGCCAATTGTAAGAGAGAAAATCAAAGACAAAGCCAGACACAGTCACAATTCTGGAGACCTTGGCTAAATGGCCACCTACCACCTCTTGGGCATTTCCCATCTAATGAAAATGAGTCTCCAAAAGTGCATCGTTGTCTAGCATTAGAAATCCAATAAAATGCAACACTAGATTTTGTTGGGGTTTATTTGCCTTCCACGTTTACTTGGATCTTGAAAAAGAAACATATTCTATAAAACCCAAATGCTATGAACCTGTGTTTTTTAACATTTTTAAACACCAAAGCTAATCTTTGAAAGCTTACAGAGTCAGTACTGTTTAATACCCGTTTCAGGTTTAGGCTAACAAAATTTTGATAGCACAATGACGCATGTCATAAATTTCAGACCACACTACCCATCCTTTCCTACAAATTTCCTGCAATTGATTCCCACTCTATGCTATCATTTTCCAGCCATTTTTATATATGTGGTAACAGCATGGGAGTGCTCTGGAGGGGACCTATACCCAGGAAAGATACCAATACAGTCCAGTAAGAGTGAGAAACAATTAACAAAATGAAATGTATAAGCAAGGATGTAATGGAAATACCCAAGTTCTTCATTTGTACACTGACCTTGCGCTCCTCCTCACCACGTTATCATGTTCAGACTTTTGTTTTTGATTTTTTATAATTTCTCTTTGGTCTCAAAATGTTATTAACACCTTAATTTAGGGCTTTTAGTGGTTAAGAACTCTTATGGTCATATTTGTTTTTGTATTAGATTTACCTGTATTTATAATGGTCTTGCAAATACCGTATATACTAGCGGATAAGTTTTCCCAAGGATAAGTCGAGACTTTACTTTATCATTTGATTTCTGGTATTTTATAATGTTGGTCGTATAAGTTGAATGCAGAAAACTCATGCTATTGGTGAAAGAGATTATGATATGCTGACGCCCAAATGAGAGAGTAACCACGGAGCACACTGCCTTTAGTTTGCTATGTGGGTGCGGCAATGCGCTGTATCAGTGTGTGCTCCTAACCTCTCTCTCTCTCTCTCTATTGTGCCTACATGATCACACAGTAATACCCAAACTATTCCGAAGCGATGTTTGCACCTTTATCGTCACAGCATCCCTTATCTATGATGGAGCGTTCGATCAGAAGGAAGCTGGTTTTAAATTAAACGTCATTGAAGTAGCAAAAGAAATTGGTAACTGCGGTGCTGCAACAAAATTCAATGCGTCTGAGAAACTGATGTGTGATTGAAGAAGGCAAGAAGATGTAAAAAAAAAAAATTAAGTGTCGCGTTTTTGAATGGGCATATAAGTTGGGGTCTAATTTTAAGATCGATTTTTCAGGTCTCAAGACCCGACTTATATGTGAGTATATACAGTAAGTGATAATCTTTTGCCGTGCCATGTTGTTTCAAGGTTATTTGTTGATGTTTTCCATGCTTTTGCTCCACAAGGACAACTGGAATTGTATAACACATGACTTCACTGAGTTAAAGGTATAATGTGCTTTCTGGTTGTCCAAGATAGAATTCTTCCTACAGACCCTTATCTTCAATATTTGATGTTTTTTAATTTCCAGTTATGAAAAGTTTTGCCCAGCTTTTTGCCTAAGAATTTGGATTTACGATTTTGCTACAGATGCGTGTTACTTTTATTTTTGTTTATTGAACTATACCACATCGTCTCCTAATTATGACTCTGAAACATGTCCTCAGCAGTGCTTGATTAACTATCAGTCTTTTTGGTTCTGACACTTGGCTTGAAATTTTTTACTTAGTGACCTCTCCTGATTCCAATTCTTTTCAAAGTTGCTGTCACCGCATTCAGTCAGAACATACATAGCTGAGCCCTTGCCTGTGCTCCTCTCATGGCACAAAGGATAGCCAACTGAGGAGCTGGAGTAAGTAGTTTAATTTCTTATCTCATTTTCTGAATGTTCTTCCTCATCTGGGTCATGGTAGCAGCAAGCCCAGACTTCCCATATATTCCATCTCTTACTAAGGAATTCCCATGCATTCCCAAGCCCACCAAGACATCTAATCCCTCCACTGGCATCAGCATGTGGAGCATCTCTGCCCAGCTGGACATGCCTGATGCAGCTTTAGCGGGAGCACAACATGGTCAAACCACCTCAACTGGCTCCTTTCGATCCCAAGGAGCAGCAACTCAACTATAAGGCTCTCCTGAATTACTGTGTTTCTCATTCTGTCAGCCCCGCAAAGAAACATAATTTCTCTCCTTTTACTTGTAACCTCACTACCTACTTCTCCTGATACACTGCCACGGATCGGTACAGCATACAAAGAACAGCTGCCGCTGCGCCAGTCTGTTTATCAATTTCATGCTCCCTTTTTCTAGTTGGAGCTTCTCATAAGGCTGTTCCTGAGAACACTTCTGGTAAAACATTAGCCTACCAGCAAGCACTACTGTGCCCACAAACACTACAGTTCCCAAGAGGCTTTGCAGGGACATGAACTATTATAACAGAGTAATGCTGCTGCCCACTAGAGGTCTGAAGAAGCACTATTCTTTTAGAGTGAATTACCAGCCAAGGACCTATGGACACTTACATTCCTCCCAGATAAGTGTGTCCATCTGGGATGTGTCCTTCCATAAAGTTTTCTCTGACATCTTGCTCTTCTTTTCAACATGTACAGTATATATGTATGCACAAATACAGGCATTTTAAAACATTCAGTGCAACAAGCTATTTTTTAATACATTCATATATATTTCTTAGCATACCCTTTTCTCATGCCAGATTATTTTGTGAAATGATGAGTACAATATCTGTCATTTACAAAAGACACAATCCTATTGTAAAATAAGCACAATGCCCTTGGGTAGCCCAGAGGGAATTTCTGCTCTGTCCCTTAGTATAAAGGTTGCCTTGGTAAGCTTTTTGTTTTGTTTCCCACATGTCTCCCATGTGCTAATCAGTCTTTCCAGCCCTCCTAATCCTGAATTCTTGTTTGACATATAAAGATTCTGACTCTGTTCCAATAACTATGTCTTTCTGTTAATTACAAGCTACCCTTCACTGCTAATGTCGCCAACTCAAGCGACTGGCTGAAGCTGTCACATCCTCAGGCTACTCTGTGATCTGCATGTGACAAAAAAAGTTGTAGCTCACATGAAAATAATGAAAATTCTCACTTCTACAACACACAGTCATATAAAGTACAGTGATGTTTCTAAGTGTTTTACAGTCGTGAAGGAATGTGCTGACACATGGTGTGTGTGGTACTAGATAAAGAGGAATAAAAATTAGGACAAATGAAAGTGAAAGGAGAAAGGCTTGCCCAAGTCTATCAGATCAGACTGGATCACTCACATTGCATTACAATTGAATTGTTAAATGATTATTCCCCACAGACGACTGTAAGTCTGAAGGACACCGTTCACAAAGGACCATGCACTCATGTCTAATGGAAGAAACCTGCAGGATGCTGAACAATATCCAGGAAGACTATATAAATGAAAGCTAAAAAACTTCAAACTACAGAGGAAGAAGCTGCAGGATAATTCAAACTGAATTCTCCAATGAAGAAAGTAAGTAGTACATTTTATATCTACATGTCAATAGAATTAGACCTTGAGAAAGTAAATTAAGACGCTTAAACCCTAAAAAGAATTGGTTCTGTCATTACTCATGATGGACTTATTTTTAGATGTTTCTTTTTTCTTTTTCGGTATTCAACTGATTTTGTCATTGATTGCCTTCAGTGTGATTGTCCAGAACTATAAGTTTAAATGAATTCACCTACACTTACATATACTATATGTTTATTCCTTTGAATATAATGCATGATATTTCTCTGTTTATGCCTGCACATATGTTGCATTTCTTTTAGCTATAACATATTTGTAATTATTGTATAGCAAACTGGGCTTTTAAGTGGAGGAGCACTGAATAAGAATATGTTGATTGATTGATAGAGAGAAACAGCTGAATAAGATTTCAGTGAACTAAAACTGCAGGTAACTGATATCTTACTGGATACGACTGAAGTAAAGTAAACCTACCGGATTTGATCGTATCATTCTGCATTACAATATGCCAGCAAAATGAAGCTTCCAGATTTGGTCTAAAAGAAATCTGTCGGATACTGACAGGAACATTCTACACAAAGGTATGTTGACAGGGGGCTAAACTTAAAGTATTTGGCAACAAGGAGGTAAATCTAAGAGAAGCTGAAATGAAAGGACATGAATCAGAGGTAATAAAACTGAAGGATGTTGACAGGATCATACTGTCCAGAAGTAAATCTTCAGGATTCTAAGATCTAAAAGGAGGCAAAGCTGAAGTATTCATTCAAGGAATCATGGTAAAATAATTGTCATTCCCTTGTTTTGTCAGTCATTCTTAATGTCCGCATTTTATTTTCTTACCAGTGGAACAGAACTAACTGAATTCATGTTTATCTACTTATAAGTCTCTTCGTATATGTTCTTGATTAGATTTATCCGCGCCTTTTTTCAATAAGTGGTAATCTGCCTCATTTTATTAACTGCCTATGATTATCCTTTTTCAAATATTCAAAAATTGAATGATTCTGCAGATGTTGTTTTGGTAACATGTACAACCATAAATCCAGTTAGTTAAATGAATTAAAGGCAATATTAAAGTGACAAGGCTACACACCTCATGCCTTACTCTGTTCAGTCCTCTACTCAGTGAAACTGATGTCCTATTCCTTTAGATAATGGAAGAGCACATTAAGAGTCAAGTTATGGAATGGGGCAACTACAGTGCCTTTTAAAAAGTTTTCATTCTCTCTTTTGACATTTGCACATTTTATTTTTATACAACAATGATTCACAATAGATTTAATTTGGCTTTGTTAACACTGATCAACAGTCTCCTTAAAGACTATTTAATGATGAAGAGAATACAGATTTCTGCAGAACTCCTTAATCACAAATTTAAAACATAAAATATCAATATAGAAGTATTCATCCCCTATACGTCAGTATTAATTAGATGCATCTTTGGCTGCCATGACAGACTTGAGTCTCTGTGCACAGGTTTCTGTCAAATTTACACATCTGAACACTGCCATTTTTCCCCATTCTACTTTGCATAACTGCTCAAGCTCTGTCAAGTTGCATTGTGATTGTGAGTGAACAATCTTTGTCAAGTCCAGACACAAAATCTCAATTGATTTGAGATCTTTACCCATATCTCTCAAGTGTCTCCGAATTCCTCCTGGGAATTGCAGTAAAATTCTGATTAAGATAAGAATTTTTTCATCAGAGTAGGACATGAAAAATAATCACGAAGTGCTCCACACCCAATCCAAAATAGGAGGAGGTTTGAGAATGAATGCTGACATGATTCAATGGCAACCTGAGCTGTAAAATGGCCCTCGTGGAGGTGTTTTGTAGTTTCCTTGGAAATCATGATGTCATTTTGTGGTTTCTAATACTATTGCTAAGGCTTCATCACAAAGATAATAATAATAATAATATCCAAAGTGATAATAAAAGAAGAAGATGAAGAAGAAGGTGAAGAAGAAGAAGAAATAAAACATAATAAGGTAGGATATTGTGCTAAGGTACATGTACTTGTTGCCACTTTGCAACAACATTAAGAATAATACTGCAACAAACATCAAGATGGAAAAACGGAGTCAAAATGTGAACAAGTTAAGTCTGACAATGGACATGTTTATTTAACAATGAATGATCCACAGCCGAAGTTTCAGAAAAATCACTTTCCTGCTATTATGGTTATAGGGAATGCCTTGTAAAATAACTGTTGTTGAAATCAGCAACAACTATTCTTGTCCTGTTTCTGTAGTTACTTTCATTTTTGTACCTTTCCTGATTGTCTTCCAGAGTTGCATGTCATGTCTCTCTCCAAGATCCGCCCTTATCTTCTGCAAGGCTCTATTTATCCAATGTCCCCAAAACCTTGCCAGGCTTGTAAAGTGAAACACAAATGTTCCAAGGGTTCCTGGAATGCAGAGCACATCATACCTGTCTGAAAATTTGCTGTTAGTTACCCATTCTGCCCTGCTTATCTTGAGGGTAATATTCTGGCTAGTACAGTACTGTTTGCATCCATTACCACCTGGGTGTTGATACTGTGATATCGCTTGTGATTCACATATGCATCCACACCTGGGACAATGATCTTCATGTACATGCTGATTTGCATGAATGCAGCTTGTTTTAACATTCTCTCACATGCAATAGTGAGGAAATGTACAAATTTGTGGATCATACACGGTAAAGGGAGTCAAAGTTTGGTGCAAATTCAATAAATGGTTGATTGTTGCATGACTTAATTATCGTCATTGAACTTATCTTTGCTGCACTTTCCCTGTGGCCAAAAAAACATAACATTACCAACACTTTCATTTCAGCTGACAGATCAGATGGTTTCTCCACCTAAATGAAGTGATCATGTGATGTACAAAATTTGTTAAAAAATCAAACGAATTTGTTGTCCAGTGTTTCCAAAACATTGTCTTTCCCAGGAAGTGCTTGCCAATCCTTGAATTATATGCCAATTTCTTGGAAGCTTCTACTGGGCAAGGACAGCTCATGAATTCTACTAAATCCTGATTAAGTATGAAGTAGATTCCTAAATTTGGAAATATGGAGCCTCTGAATCCTGTCACCATCCCCAGGCATGGTACCTGGGGGTCCATATAAACAACAAACTGGACTTGTCTGACAACACAGTGGCAGTGTGTAAGAAGGGCCAGAGCAGACTGTACTTGCTAAGGAGACTCAAGTCTTTTGATGTGTGTAGCAAGCTACTGGAAATATTCTATTAGTCCATAGTAGCCAGTGTGGTGTTTTACGCTGTGGTCTCCTGGGGAAGCAACTTGAGCTCAAAAGAAGCACAATGCCTGCATAAACTTCTCAGGAAAGCCTGCGCCATTACAGGATGAACCCTGGACACACTGGAACATGGAACCTATTGTAGAAAAGAGGATGGTGACAAAATTGGATGCCATCATGAAAAATCCCCTCCATCCCATCCAGGAGGTGCTCTCTTAGAGCACTTTTAGCCACAAGCTCATTCCACCACAGTGTGCTAAGAAGGGGGTCTTTTCTGCTCAGTGCTATCAGGCATTTGAATATTTCTTCCCAGGGCATTTGATAAATTTATTTTGAAATACCATTTTGAAATATCTGAACAATATTTATTTATTGATTGATTGATTGGCAGTATTATTTGTCCTTTGAGTATGTATTCTTGTTTTTATGTTTCTGCTGCTGTATGAATGTGAATTTCCCCTTGGGATTAATAAAGATTATCTAATCTAGTCTAACCTAATCTAATCTAATAAAATACTTTTATTTCTTTTTCTAAGTGTAGGGCCAAATTTGCATCACTCTGAGATTCTGGAGCCAGTTAGGACTTTTTTTCCTACACTGAGACACTTTAACAAGAATAACATTTAGCAGGTGTTATATATAGCATATAGCAGGTTTTCATACAAATACTGTAGCTGAAAGTGCTTCACAAGATGAAGAAAGAAAAGTTTATAAAAAAATAAATACAAATATAAAAATAAAATCAGGCAATGCTAAGTAACTAAGTCCGAAGGTCAGGATGACAGAAAACACAAAAAAAAAAAACTCCAGAGGGCTGGAGAAAAAAAAAACAAAATCTGCAGGGGTTCCAAGGCCACAAGACCACCCAGCCCCCTCTAGGCATTCTACCTAACATAAATGATCTAAATCAGTCCTCATGAGGACATCTGGCCTTCAATAAATCAATGTAGGAACAGCACGGTGCTTTGATCACGTGGTGGTGGCACAGAACGCCACCACAGAAAACCAGAAAAAGAACAGAAGAGAAAGTAGGGGTTAGTATGCATTTTGTAGCCACAAAAAATCATATTTAAATACATATACAGAATATCAGGATTAAACTAAAATGAAGCTATGAGAAAGCCATGTTAAATAATGAGTTTTAGCCGTTTTTTAAAGTGTTCTACCGTATTAGCATGGCAAATTTCTATGAGTAAGCTATTCCAGATTTTAGGTGCATAACAGCAGAAGGCTGCCTCACCACTTCTTTTAAGTTTAACTCTTGGAATTATAAGCAGACACTCATTTGAAGATCTAAGGATATAATTTGTAGTGTAAGGTGAAAGGCATTCAGCTTTATAGGAAGGGTGTGAGGTTATTTAAGGCTTTGTAAACCAAACACAGTATTTTAAAGTCACTTGATAAATATGGGCAATTTGCTCTGACTCTGCCATTTCAGGACATTAACATTGTTCTTTTTAAGCCATTCCTGTGCTCCTTTGGCTTTATGTTTGGGGTTGTTGTCTTGGTGGAAAACAAATCGTTTAATGCACAGGTTCCTTGCAGGCTGCATCAGGCTTAACTCCAAGTATTTTTCTGTATTCATTTTATCCTTCACCCTCATAAGCCAAGGTCTGTTATAGCAAAGCTCCTCCATTGTAGGATGCTGCCACCATCACGGTTCATGGTTGGGATGGTGAGTTTTTGATAATCTGCACTGTTTGGCTTCTATCAAAACATGATAATTCTATCTATCTATCTATCTATCTATCTATCTATCTATCTATCTATCTATCTATCTATCTATCTATCTATCTATCTATCTATCTATCTATCTATCTATCTATCTATCTATCTATCTATCTATCTATCTATCTATCTATCTATCTACAAACAAAAGGGGTTGTAAGACAATAAATTAATTCCATCCAACACAGACTAAAGTACATAGTAAGTTGTTGTAGTTCTTGGGAAGTATTTAATTAAGAGAAAAAGCAAATGTCCAGCAGATTCTAAGTTTAATCAAAGCCAAAATAATGTTTTAAAAAGGCAGGAGGCAGAAGAGTATCACTCAAAGCAAAATGAAGAATTAAACAAATTCTTCATGCTTACATTCATGAAGACTTGCTATGTGGAAAACTGCATTTGCCAGCGATCAGGGTCACTGAACTCGAGGAAGATTCTGCTGGCTGGTGTTGAGAGTAGAAGGATGTTGTTTAGAGATTTCTCATTGGCATAACAACAACAACAACAATGTATTACTTGTATAGCCCAAAATCATATAAGGAATACCTCAACAGCCTTGAACAGGCTCTGTTTTTTGGCAGCCCCATCCCCCACCCCAGGTTTGTCTTCTTGACTCCCTAAGAATACAAGAAAAAAAAAAAATAAATTGTAGGGAAAAAATAACAATGGAAGAAATTGTGGGAAATGTAATTCAGAGAGAGAGATCCCCTTCCAGGAAGGCTGGGTATGCAAAAGTGAACATACCTCTGTGGGAAGGTGCAGTTTGGGAACCTGACAGACATAAGTATATGGTAAGACATATTTGCATATTTCTTGAGGGATTTCAACCTCAAAGTTAGACAATAACAGAAATTCTATCATATCTAGGGTGAAAACCAGGATTATTTTTTTTAATTTGATATACTTTATTAATCCCTGAGGAGAAATTGGTTTTTCACATGACCTTTGGGGGAGTCATTGGGCAATTTCTTAATTGATCACCAAGAAGAGAGAAGTTATAACTGTTGTGAGGATGTGCTTGACTGGCAAGATGTTGCCAGCAGCAACAACACAGGGGATAATAATGTCTTACAGATAGCCTGCAGGCAATAGAGACCACAATGGCAGCAGATGAGACCTTGCACATGCCAATGTTAAAACATGGGGTCTGCTAAGAATGAAACACCTTATACGTGTCCTGTGTGCCACAGATGTGCAGTCAGCAGGGGCACCAGCATGACAGAGAAAGAGAGACAGAAAGTAGCATCCAGGAGTAATCATGTATTGGCCCTCCAGAATACTAAGAGGCAGGCACCCCTGCTTCTGACAGGGATGCCTAACTAGAATACAGCCAATGCATCCTAGTGCTAGAGGGCACACAGGCCCAAAAGAACAAATCAAGCCTCAGATTAGGCAGGCAGCTGGGGTGCTACTTTAAAGACAGGTCATTTTTAATGCCAATAGAAAACTCATGTTTGTAGAGACAATAAGAATTTCTGCCGAGGATCCTAAAACGATGAGTCTGGAGTAAAAGCAAGGACTCTGTAAATAATTCAGGACTTGGCCATAAGTTGGCTTAGAGATTCTGCCAGTGGGATAAATGATCAATTGGCAGGAAATAGAGAGGACGGGGTCTGAGGAAGAGAAAGAATGAGAGAGTGAGAGTTAGAAGCAAAACGAATGCATTTTAATACTGGACAAGTGGGTCAGTGGACAAGTCACTGCACCTGATGGGAAAGGGGTTCAACAACTGTGTAGTCAAGCCCAGTGAAGAAAGAGACTGATTGTTTTACCTTTATTTACTTGTACATTGTGTACTTACAGTATGTATCTATTCCTGTAGTCATTTTAATAAAGGTGCCATTTTGTTAAACCTTTACCTTCTTTGTGTTATTCTGGGGAGCTGCCACCAGGATTCAATCTAATCTTCTTATATAATACGCTGCCATGGCTGCCTGTTTATCTGTCCAGGATTTTAAATCAACTGTAGCTCGCAAACCGTTTGACCTATTGACCTGAAATTGGGTACACATGTACTACATGACGTCTACTATCCGCTTTTGGAGTGATGATTGACCTCCAAGGTTATTCCTCTTTTTTTTTTATTTTATTTTATTGTAGAATCAACTCTCGGCAGCGGTCAGCAAGGCAGTCGTGCGGTGCATGCATATGGGCGCCGTTCTCATCCCTACCACCTTCACCATCACTTCCCCTACCTCTTCATATCTTAAATCATTCTTGAGGCAGATTGTAGACTTAAGTGCCAGCTTAAATGAAAAATTAAAGAAAACGTACTAAGTAATTGCAACACAAACACTGACTTAAATCAGTTTCAATGCAAAAAGATGCCGACGAAAGAGAACAAGCGGGCTGCTAGGGTGGAGAAAAGAAGAGCTGCTCAGAAATCAGAAAGCGCATCAACCTCTGAGCAAACGAATGGTAAACGTACAGAGAAAGAGGATGAAAACTAGAAATGCTCAAGTCAAGTGTTTTCACTGCACGTTATCATTCAGTGTGCCATTACTGGTTATGTTATAAATGTTAAACATGACGTTTTGTGCCACTGAGGTAGTCTTGTATGATATGTTGCCTTGATCTTGAAAACCTTCTGATAAAGCGTCCTATTGTGTGCTTTTTATCAAACTATAAGAAGTAGAGATCACGGGTATAATGTGCAGCTGTATACAAGATTTAGTTAAGCACAGAAAACACTGAGGTACAGTATGCTGCAAGATAGTGTAACTGGACTTGTTAAAATCAATATGATCCTACCGGGGGTGCTGCTATTTTTAATTTATATAAATAATGTTGGCAAAAATACAACCAAGAGTTAATCTAAGTCTCCCAATACTAGGAGGATTAGCATACACCCTAGAGTGTGCAGAATAGACCTGAACAAATTTCAGATTTTGGAATATATATTTTAAAGAATGGAAGATGTAATAAACACTAATATTTTACACAATGGAAGTAAAAATATCACTAATTTCATAATTCTGGATCTGCAGCTGTGGGAATGATTTTCAACAAGACAGTGTGGAGAAGTTAAAAAAGGCTAATAGGATATTGAGGTATTAAGTACGCTGTGTAGCATACATGTCAAGAAGAGTTATGTTTGTGATGTATTGTCTGAAATATTGGGTGTACATTTAGTTAACATATAATATGAAAAAATGAAGGACTTTCAAGAGCAAAGAAAAAAATCCAGTGAATAGCTATCAGGCTTATCCTGGAACTGTGGGGAATGAGTTAGGAAGAGTTCTAGAAGCAGCTGAATCCTAATATAACTAAGAACATATTTTGCTGTGATGTGCTACAAGAGACAAAAATTATTAGTTATTAACTAAATTATATTACTTTAAAATAATAAAGCAAAACAATACTCAATCAGTTATTTGTTAACCTGTTTTGTCCTGAAAAGGGTTGTGGGGGTCTGCAGGAGCCTATCCCAGCTAACATAGGGTGTAAGGCAGGGAACACACCCTCGACAGGGCACCAGTCCATCACTGGGCACACATACACACACATACGGGCCAATTTAGGACCACCAGTTCACCTAATCTGCATGTCATCGGACTGTGGGAGGAAACTAGAGCAGACGCAAGGATAGCATGCAAACTCCACAGAGAGAGGACCCGGGATGCAAACCCTCATCATTTTACTGCGAGGCGGCAGCACTACCACTGTGCCACCCAAAGTAAAGGGATATTCTAGGGAAAATTTTAGGGAACTATAGATACAAGAGAACAAGTCACCAATTCATTATTTTAGCACAGCATCTTGTAAACATTTGAATCTTGCCTTGATATTTTGGATAAAATAATGAAGAGAAGGGGTAAGTTGTGCTGAATGATCTATTGACATCAAAATATCTATCTATCTATCTATCTATCTATCTATCTATCTATCTATCTATCTATCTATCTATCTATCTATCTATCTATCTATCTATCTATCTATCTATCTATCTATCTACTCGTGTTACTTAATTAGATTATTTAGGCAGTTATACTTTTTAAAATATTTTATATGCAAATACTTTGACATAAATGAACAATTTAGTAGTAGTACTACTGTGTTATGGACTGGCTCTCCAGTGATTGCTTCTGCCTTGAGCTTTATGTCTGCTGGGATAGGCTCCAGATGCCCCTTAACCATCCATATGAAGATGGATGTATGTATGGATGGAAATAATTATATTTTTTTAGATGGTAGCACATCATAAAATGTATATGGCTGTATTGACAATAAGCATAAAGTAAAAGTCAATATTGAACAATTAGAATAAACTGTGAACAAATGTTTTAGGTTCTCTAGGCCAAAGCTTTAAATGAGTCAACAGTGGACTCTTCCACCTGATGTCAGTGGAAATATATAAGACCTCTCTTTCTTTCTTTCTTTCTTTCTTTCTTTCTTTCTTTCTTTCTTTCTTTCTTTCTTTCTTTCTTTCTTTCTTTCTTTCTTTCTTTTAACGCACAGGCCTCTTTCTTTGGCTCATTTCTGGCGTCCTCACAACATAGCATTGGATGAAAGGGGTTTAAGAATTCTATGCTATCATATGCAGCTGACAGGAGATTTGCAATTTGCAGGCTTTATTAAACTGTTGCACATCATAAATATAGTAAAGTTCTCACAGTGAGGATTTATTAGAAATAAATAAATAGTACATTTAAAAATTACTCTTTGGAGTGCTTTATATGATTAACTGAATATTCTGTTTAAGTTCATGGTATGATATTTCCCTAGCACTGAAAATTTCAATATGTTCACAATATTTATTTTAATATGGAAAAAAAAAGAACATCAGCCATAAGCTTCCTTCTTGCCAAATGCAACGATGAGTGTCTTGTAATCCTGGAAATCCTGAGCAGACTAATAGAATGCTCGGCTTCAGTGGCCAGTGTTAATCAGGTGTCTGCTCCACACTTGATGTCCATTGGGGATACTTGATGATCTGCAAGGTGATAAACAGATTGCACTTTTAAATGTTGTAAAAGTGCTACTTCCTTCCAATTTTCTGATACCAAAGATGTGCAATATATTTTATTTCAACAATAACAACAACAACAATTTATTTCTTGTATAGCCCAAAATCACACAAGCAATGCCTCAATGGGCTTCAACAGGTCTTGTTTTTTGATAGCATTCCTTGACTCTCTAAAAATATATGAAAACTCCAAAAGAAAAAAAAAAAAAACTTAGAGGTAGGTTGGGTGTTCAATGGGTGTAAAAAAATGGGGTAAATACAATACACAAAACAGAACACAAATAATCCTCTTCACTGAGCTAGATGGCCAATTTATCATTTCCACTGATTCCAGTTTTGTATAATCCAAATAAAGTGTTTACATGAACAGCTATGTAAGTGCTCATTCTTTGTACGTGCTGAATATTTCCAGCATGTATGTTTAGATGGACACAATGCTTCAGTTGCTAGAGTGATGTGACCATTTTACTTTACTTGTTTGTAAGTCAGTACTCTGTATAGCATTTAAAAGAGAGAACACCTTAACTGGAAGAGGGCAATTTTTATAATCAGCCTACATGTACAGCAACATGGATTGTACTTTTCCAATTCTGATGTGATTCAGAAGTTCTTGACAATTTAGACGTCTGTCTAAGAAGCAACTTAACTTCTCTTTTTTCACTTGGCTTAGGTAATTTTTTTATAAGTGATAAGTGGAGACTACAATATCTGATAGCAAGGTTTTTAGATTTTTTGGGGGGAATTTCCTCAGTGAGCAGCTGCATTTATTCCACCCAACTTTGGAAACCTGTGCCAAGTCCAAAGAATGGCAGCTAGATTGCACTTCTGTAATAAAATGCAGGTACAGTCACTAAGGGAAAACTTCTTAGAACAAAATATAGCCAACAACGTTTGTCTATACAAATGGGAAATTTAGGCAAACTTAACTGGAGATGGGTTCTTTCAGCATGGGAAAAGCATTCAATAAATAAAATGTTTGTTTGCATTCTTTACAAGCACACATTCAGCTTTATATGTTAGATTAATTCATTAACATATCTGTTCCTATGAAAAACATATGCAGGATTGTTCATTGGAAAATAAAATCTGTCTTATTTTTGATTGAACTGAAAAATAAATAAATATTTTGATGTGACTCTCTATATGTATACATTTTTAGAAATACAACATTTTAAAATTGAGACATCCATCCATCCATTTTCCAACCCGCTGAATCTGAACACAGGGTCACGGGGGTCTGCTGGAGCCAATCCCAGCCAACACAGGGCACAAGGCAGGAAACAATCCTGGGCAGGGTGCCAACCCACTGCAGGACACACACAAACACACCCACACACCAAGCACACACTAGGGCCAATTTAGAATCGCCAATCCACCTAACCTGCATGTCTTTGGACTGTGGGAGGAAACCGGAGCGCCCGGAGGAAACTATGCTAGATGTCTTTTTTTTAATATGAATTTGTATTCTGGAAACTAACTGCTTATTTTCCAAAATACTTCAAAACCTCCAGACACAATTAAGGCACTTTTTTCCAGAAGTAATATTGGTTTAATGTTTAAACTTCCTTTTTTTTATTGAATTTTGTACAGCAGTCTCACATCTGAATATTTCTGTTTTCGCTAAAGTAAAATCTCACTTAACTATCAACATGTACATTGTACCTATTGTAAGAAAGTAAACAGCGAGACATAAAGATTTAGGACACTTGTAGGCAAACCCCACATACTTATGATGAAAATAAACAAGGTTTACAAATTACGTTGAGAACAAAAATGTCTTTCCAGACACAAATCTAAATGCTGACTGCCCAAAATGGAGATTCTTCCATCTTTAAGTACTTCCAACAGGAAGAGGTGTGTTCAGGTGACATCATTGGTGTTCAGGCCATCAGTCTTCCAGTCTGTAGAGGTAGGAAGAGTAAAAGTGTCACAGTTAATTTGCTAAGTCCCTTTTGGACAGTGGAACTATGACATCCACTTCTCTTTTTCAAATAGCAGCATTAATATGAATGCTACAACATCAAAAAATGTTATTTATATCTCTCTATTATATAAAAAATCCTGCGACAAGACAGGACTTTTTTGAAGAGATTTTTTCAAGTCCCATGAAACAAGACTTTTGACATGAGATTGTTTCAAGTCATGCCCTCCTCTCAACCATATTCAAACATGCACACAGTCCACACACATCTCATTTGTGTGAATGCTTTTGACAGACACATTTCCTACTCTCTCAGCTCTTATAAATTTTTACATTTTCCTCCTTTTACGTTCCCAATTAAAGAAGACGTATTATGTCCAAATCTTATTGATGAATTTCATCCTGAAGGGTTATCAACAGAAGAAATGAGTACACAGGCAATCCTAGCACTGAGAAACAATGAAATCAAACGAATTAATGCGAAAATTGTTGTATCAGTTACATGGCAAATTGGTTAAATGCGTATCAATAGACTATGCTGAAACAGTTGGTGGTGATCGTATGGAAGATGAAAACATCACATTACAATATCTCGAAGAATAAGTACAACTGTTTACACTGTCCGGTCTTCCACAGTACGAATTACTGTTGAAAGAAAGATGTATCCAAGAAAGGTAATATAGTACATCTTCCACAGAGATTTTGATATGCCATTCGTATTAAAACATTAACCATTTCCCGTTAGAATAGCTTTTGAAAAGACAATTAACAAATCACATAGACAAACATTCAAAAAAGTCGGTTTATTTATTAGAGAGAAAGAAACGAAATTCTCTCATGGGCAGTTATACGTTGTGTTGTCACGATGTAAGTCGAAAAACACAATATAAAAATTAAATACAATATTGATGAAAATTTAATTGAAAAAATTGTTTTTACTGAAGTTTTACAGTAAAAGTGTAAGCTTAAAAAATATTTGTGTGTTAATTTCAAAGCCAAACAGAACAAAAAACTCAAACGCAACATGAAACATAATTTACTTTCAAATTATTATGTTTTACTATTTTTTAATATGGTTAATTACTCGCTGTAATGTAAAATAGTTAGTTCTATTATGCATATGTAATAATTTCCATGTTTAAATTGTACATCCGCATCCTCATACGCGAGCGGCAGAACCAGTGGCATGTTTGTAGCGCCGCCCCAGGGGTTGGCGAGCAAAGCAAGCAAGGGGCAGAGCCCCCTAATATTTTTAATTTAAATAGCACCTTTCCCATGCTCAAAAAGCTTCACAATTTTTCAATGGAATACAATAAGAATAAAAACAAAGATGATATTAATAACACAGCATACAAACAAATTTCTTTTTTTTTTATTAATATTATTGTAATAATTCCGTACAAATAGAGCAATTTTTACAAAAAATAGGATTGAAAACAAATCAAACCCCACCCCTGAGAAGGAGAGCATGGGCAAAGGAGTAATACTTAAGGCTTGTACACATACCTAAATTGTTGAGTTTAGTAGGGCAAAAAAGGTAAATGGAGAAGGAAAAGAAATGCGTAAATAATTATTTCTTCTTATTCTAAAATATTATTGATTAGATCCTGCCAGGTTTTCAAAAAGTTCTGTATAGATCCTCTAACTGAGAATTTGATTTTTTCCAATTTCAAATAATATAAAACATTGGTTTCCAACTGACTTAACCGAGGAGAGTTAGGATTCTTCCAATTTAACAAAATAAGTCTGCGTGCCAAAAGTGTAGTGAATGCAATCACTATTGTCCTGCTCCACTTCAAATCCATCTGGAAGAACACCAAACACAGCTATTAATGAGTTAGGAGGGATTGTGACACCAAGGCTGTCTGAAAGGCACTTAAAAATTTTGATCCAAAATGATGTTAGTTTGGTGCAGGCCCAAAACATGTGACCCAGTGAGGCGGGAGCTTGGTTGCAGCGTTCACAGGTTGCATATTGCCCTGGAAACATTTTGGACAGTTTTAAGCAAGACAGATGAGCTTGATATATAATTTTGAGTTGAATAATTCTATGCCTGCGGTGGGTTGGCACCCTGCCCGGGATTGGTTCTTGCCTTGTGCCCTGTATTGGCTGGGATTGGCTCCAGCAGACCCCCGGGACCCTGTGTTTGGATTCAGCAGGTTGGTTAATGGATGGATGGATAATTCTATGCTTTGTGCATATGGAGCTCGAGTGAATTTTCTGCATTGCTACCTTTCACTCCTTTTCTGATATATTAAGAGATCTTTTTCCCATTGTCCTCTTGGATCTTTGAAAGGAAGGGACTATAATAAAATTTTATATATTGCAAAAATGGTGTCTAAGTCCTCAAAATTGAGTAGTATTTTTTCCAGCATGGTGGAGGGTACGAGGTGAGGAAAATCGGGCAGGTTCTGTTTAACAAAGTTTCTAATTTGAAGATAGTGAAAGAAATGTGTAGCTGGAAGGTTAAATTTGGAATGTAATTGTTCAAAGGATGCAAAGATATTGTCTATATAAAGATCTCTGAGCAATTTAATGTTTGTGAGGGTTGAAAGAGGTGGTTCTCCTGCAGATGTGCCACAGATAAAAGATTTTCCATCTTAAATTGCTTTCTAAATTGGTTCCATGTTCTGAGTGAGTGAAGCACAATTGGGTTATTAGTATATTTGTGATAACTTGCATTTATTGGAGCGGAGAGCAGGGAATATAAAGAAGTACTGCAGGATTTTACTTCTATTGTGGACCAAGCTTGTGTATGTTCATTTATTTGTGTCCAGGTTTTTATGGCTTGTATGTTTGCTGCCCAGTAATAAAACTGAAAATTAGGTAGAGCCATGCCACCTTCTGCCTGAGGTCTTTGTAGAGTCGCTCTTCGGATTCGTGAATGTTTTGAGTTCCAAATAAATGAGGTTATGGTTGAATCTAATTGCTTAAAAATGATTTATTGATATATATTGGAATGTTTTGAAATAAAAAAAGAAGTTTAGGAAGGATATTCATCTTAACAACGTTAATTCTTCCGGCTAGAGTGAGATGAAGGGTTCACCATCTATGCAAGTCTTGCTTATTTTTTTCCATACAGACGGCGAAATTTTGTTGATAAAGAGCTTTATGTTTACTTGTGATATTTATCCCTAGGTATTTAAACTGATCTGCTATGGTAAAAGGTAGGGTTCCAATCTAATATTATATGCTTGTGAATTCACTGGAAAGAGTATACTTTTATTCAAATTAATTCTGAGACCAGAGATATTTTGAAATTCTATTATTGCTGTTAAAACTGCGGGCACAGTGTTTTCTGGGTCTGATATATATAAAACCATATCATCTGCATATAGAAAAATTTTCTGTTCCAGTCCTTCTCTGATAATCCCCTTTATCTGATAAGAATTTCAACAGTGGACCGCCAGTGGTTCAATGGCGATTGAAAACAGTAGTGGTGACAAGGGGCATCCTTGTCTGGTACCACGTTCTAGTTTAAAGTAGTCTGAACAAATGTTAATACAAACTGAAGCTTCTGGATTGGTATACAGTAGTTTGATCCATGCACAAATATTCGGGCCAAACCCAAATTTCTCCAAAGCAGTGAAAAGGTAATTCCATTCAATCATATCAAATGCTTTTTCTGCATCCAATGATAATAATATCTCTGGGGTGTTTGACTTTGCTGGTGAATATATTACATTAAACAGGCATCGAAGATTGGAAGATAAGTGTCGGCCTTTAATGAATCCAGCTTGATCCTGTGATATTACGAACAAATTTTAAACATTATATTACCAAATTATACATAAGTATTTGAAAGTTAAAGTTGTGAGTTAGATTAAACAAGCAGCAAAAAAAAATGAAGAAAGTCATGAACAAAAAGCTCAATTTGTGAATGATTGCATGTAGGAATATAAATGTTGACATTACAATTACTCATGATGATAAGAAACAATAAACAGGATAAGAGCTGATTTTTTATCAATTTTAAAGCCATATGCTGGACAGAAATCAACTATTCAACCTATATTCATTTGCTGTTTAGTTCTGATCTAACAGTCCTAGCCAGATGTGGGACCTGCAACAAAGTAATCCCATAGACAGAGTCGCCTCATTTAGAGGTGCAAACCTCTCAAGCTTTTTTTCTTTTGTTTTGTATTTGTGAAAAATATTGAGATTACAGTCTGCAAAGAATCAAATAGTTCTAGTGCTTTATATCTGATGAGCTGTATGTAAAATATGGCAATGCAAGATAAAGAAAGTACACTGCACATAGATCCATCGCTGGAGTTTATTTCAATATTGAGCATTACTCTTGTTAAAATAAACCCTGAGTGGGATGGCCTACTTCAGAATTAAGAGTGCTGATGAGCTCACATGAAAAGCTTGGTGATGTCACAGCCCCGTTAAAAATACTGCAATACTTTGGCATTCTGAATATATTAAGATTATTATTGTCCATTAGATAGATAGATAGATAGATAGATAGATAGATAGATAGATAGATAGATAGATAGATAGATAGATAGATAGATAGATAGATAGATAGATAGATAGATAGATAGATAGATAGATAGATAGATACTTTATTAATCCCAAGGGGAAATTCACAAATTAATTAATTTGAAAATTTGGAATATTTCATATAGATAAGTTCATCAAGATAGTGTGACAGGAACTCACTTGTAACACCGCACCACCCAAGTTGAAACAACAGTATTAATAACTTGATTAAATATATATGTAACGTTGGCTCAGTTGGTAACATTGATTGCATCCTATTCATCTGCTTAATGTGGCACATAAACTTTTCGAATAAAACCAGAAGATGCTGCATAAAAAACAAAATAACAAAACAAAACAAGAAAAAAAAATGATAAAAAGTGAAACAAAACTGAAGCTTAATATTGACTTTGTGGTCAAGAGAACAAGAGGGTCAAAATTGAAAGCATAGCTAAGTGTACTTTACAAGATGTTAAAAAAAATTACAGGAAAAGAAAAACAAATGAAAAATACTGCAGATAAAATATGAATGAATAAATAAATCACCAGAAATAATATATAAGAATTAATCAATACACACATAACATTGATAAACAAGTAATAGAAAAGGCAGATTCCATTTATAAAGACTTGTTTTTAAGTCTCTAGAGATTAGTCTGATAATATGGTCAGATGGATGGACAGGACAGAATAAATAAAACAAAAAGTCCAGGGGTGCAAAATCGACCAAAAGACCACACAACTCCCGCTGAGCAATCCCCCACAATCAAAAGAATGTCTAATCATGACCTAGGCCAAAACAGTTATACCTCTCTATCTCTGCAACCTAAAATATACAAATACATCTTCATTATGGATTTTTTTTACCAACATCTGATAGTTCAGTGACATCGACCATGCAATTGTGCTGTTGGGGAAACTGGCAGCAGAATGTTAATAAGTTCAAGGATACCATTAAAGGCAACACAAAGCAGTGATAGATCTTGTATGAAGTCTCCCGGGTGTGGAGTTGGGGAGTTGGGTAGATTGCCACTGACAACAAGAAAGGCCCAGCACCTGCAAGTGTGGGAATGCGGGGTGCTGCAAGTTGGTGGTAAGCAAAGCATGGAGTGCTGTATACCATTCAAAGCCATTAATCAGGAGCACCAGCAAGCTAGTGAGTGAGGGGTGACCTGGTTTGAACTATACAATGCTCCCTTAGGACTCTAGAGACCAAGCAGCCCAAAGGTTGGCAGGAGATGCTAGTCCTCTACTGAAATTGAGTGTGATGGCAGGAGGTATTGTCCTCCTAGGGGTGTCCTTGTGCCTACCATCTCCTTACATTACTAGGACCTTTTCTGAATTCTGAGTTCCTCTGTACTGTTACATTATGGGTTGTATTATTCATTTTTTATTCAATTTTGTTCATCATTTGTCATGATTGTGCACTCGTCCTAGGGGTTATCTCAGCCAGGAGTTATTATTTTTTTTTGCTCCATTTTGGCTGCCATGTTAACTACCTATGATCCTATGCTGTCTCTAATCCATTGCTAAGTTCTCATCCCACATTGTCAGGGGCATGGCTTTAGAGTTCGTAACCTATTGGTAATTAGCCAAACAGGTTAAGGGTTTGGCCAAAGATGCACTTCCTTACCTTTAAAACCTTACCAACCCTTTCACTAAAATCTTTCTTCTTATTGTTTTTGTGGTACTCACCTCTTGCTTCATCTTTTGGCTTTGATTTTAACCTCATGCCCTGGCTTAGTCATACTTCTATTGATCTCCTGGCTTTGACCCTTTTCTTTTTTATCATGTATATATCCTGGTTTGTCACTAAAAATATTCCTGTGTTCTGACAGCACCACATGCCTGATGCTGGTTAGACTCTGATATTATTATGGAAACAAGTAAGGAATCATAATTGATCATGACGAGAGAGGGAGAGGAGACAAGAAGACAAAACAAATACATAAGCAAAACCTGATCCGAGAAAGGAGGGGAATCATAAAATGATAAAAACAAAACTGACAGAATATCAGAAATCCAGACCTAACATTGTTTCTTTTTTAAAATGGGAATAAAAATGAAAGACAAAGCCAGCTATGTAACCATCACCTGTAATTTCCTGCTTTTCTCACAGTGCTTATTGTGCTCAACATATTGAGCCCTCTAGACCTCTGTGGCAGACCGCTCACTGACTCGGACTGCCTTTTACTTTCTGACCACTTTTTACTTTTACCATTGTTTTTCCAGGGCTCTGAGCTAGACTTTAGTTTAGTCTGTTTTGCATATTTATTTTTTATGAACAGTTTTATTAATTTTGTTAATGAAACAATGTATGTTAATCATCCATCCCTCCATCTTCCTAACCTGCTTATCCAGGGCGGAGTGGCTGGGCTGCTGAAGCCTCTCCCAGTAATCACTGGGTGCAAGGCAGGGATAGTCCCTGGATGAGTAGCAAATATTTTAATGGCATTGTTTTTCATAATGTTTTCTAGATTCTCTTGACTATTTTGGATTTTTCTTTTCTTGATGATGTAAATGTTTTTTCTTTGTTTTTCTCCAGTTTCCTTTCTGAAGGTGTGGATTCCCTGGCACTACAACTGATTAGCCAAAAGGGCTGCTTAAAAAAAGACCCTATTTAAATGCTTTGCAGGCCCACGTTAATTGCTGAGCCAAACGCTTTTATGGCTTATGTTGTTCAGCTCTCTTTTGGTCTCCTATGACACATTTCTGTTGTTGATTCATTTTGTGTTTCTTGTTTTTTCATCTTTGGCTTTGCAGTAAGGATTTTGTTTATTTTTATTTTTGGCTGATGACTTTTCTGAAAGGGCTGCACAGTGGTAAAATGGTAGCGCTACTGCCTCATAGTTGCAAGACCAGGGTTCATGTCCTGGGTCCTCCCTGCATTGAGTTTGCATGTTCTCCCTGTGTCTGTGTGGGTTTCTTCCAGGTGCTCTGGTTTCCTCCCCAAGACACACAGGTTAGGTGAATTGACAATCCTAAATTGACCCTAGTGTGTGACTGGTGTGTGTTTGCCAAATCCAGGGACTGTTCCTGTCCTGTGCTAGCTGGGATAGATTCCAGCAGACCCTTGCAACTCTGTTCAGGACTAATGTGGGTTAGAGAGTGACTTGACTTATCTGAAAGAGTTATTGTATTTATTTTGTGTGTGTGTGTTTGTTTTGGAGTTCTTATTTATATTTTGGATGCTCTTTTTCCTTAGGAGGATGTGCTTCTTTACCGTGTGAAGTGACTTCCTTCTTCTATAACTCTATGATGGCCACTGTGATCTTCTGCGCTTTGGTGTGCTGTGCTGATAAGATCACATCAAGAAAGGCCCACTGAATCAACAGGCATATTAAAAGGGCAACCTCAATTACAGCACTCTGGACACCTTTGAGGCTGTAACATAGGAGATGAACAATGCTGCACATTTTCTCTTTGACACACTAACAGTGAGTACTTTCAGCCAACACATTATTCAGCAGAAGTGTGTCAAAAACGCTACTGGGGCTCCTTCACACCAACTGCAATACATCTGCACAATGCTTCACTGTGTCTGTGACAGCCAAGTATGAAGTTTTTCTTTTTTTTAATTTTCTTGTTTTATAGTCATTCTAGTGTGTGTTCAGACCATTTATTTATTTATTTAAAGAGCTTCTGTAAAAAAAATTCCCCTGGGAACAAATAAAGTTCTATCTATCTATCTATCTATCTATCTATCTATCTATCTATCTATCTATCTATCTATCTATCTATCTATCTATCTATCTATCTATCTATCTATCTATCTATCTATCTATCTATCTATCTATCTATCTATCACACTACCATTTTGATTCAAGAAAGGCCAATGATTACTGAACAGTTTAGCAATGTCATCTTTTAGATGACACGCCTGTATCTCACCCAATAGTTGTTGTGTCAGACTACCCTATCATATTTAATTGCAATTTGCAACTATGCAAAATAATACTCAGCTCCGATATCTAATCTCTGCCTGGAGGATGAATGTTCCATGTTTGTGCCTGCTATGCAAATCTGAACTCTACTCAATCCACTGTGGCCTTGATCTTTTATCAAAGATATAAACATTTATCAGCTTTTGAAACTGAATTAACTGGAGCTGAATAACACCTCCATGGCTTATCAGTTTCATTGTAGCCCAGTCTAATAATGAGATATGTCCAATGTTGGTGACCCTTCACTAAATTTTATAATGTCATTTTTGGATGTCCAAATGGCATTTTCAAAAATGCTTATTATCAAATAGCCATTCTGCCTTTGAGAAAATTTTCTCTGAGCCTACTGACAACAGATAACCTTTGTCATTTAAAATGTTATCACCATCTGTGTGGGGCTTGCATGGTCACCCCATGTCTGAGTGGGTCTCCTCTAGGAATTCCAGTTTTCCTATAACATCCCCAAAGGCACATATATTGGGAAATATAAATTTCCACTTTCATGAGTATAGCATGCAATGGCACCCATGCAGGGCTAGATCCACACTTGTGCTGAATGCTGCCAGAACAGGCTCAAGTCTCCTGCGACCCTGAACTGAAATCAACAAGTCTGAGGCTCTTATGTGATGTTTTCTGTTTCAGTATTGTAGAGTTCTTTTTTCAGTTTGCATTATGTAAAAGTGATGCTCTTCACATGACACCTTTTAACATGATCTAGTTACAAAGAAGTCTTTATGTAGAGTTTCCCTTGACAGAACCTCCCCCAGCAACAGCAAAATGCTTTTAGTTATGGCATCGTCCTGTTCCCAGCTTCTGCCCAGAAGCCTCATTTCACTCACCCACTTAATGAGCTGCTGTGCTAAAGTATTACATGTTTCACTACTATTTTCTGGAACTCTCTTCCTCAGTTTCTCCAAGATTGCTCCTCTTTCTGCACCTTTAAATCTCAACTGAAAACTTTCCTCTTCTACAAACTTTTGTATTCTGTGTAATTTATTTATTTATTTTCCTCTGTATGTAAAATGACCTTGGGTTTGTGAAAGGCTCTCTATGAATGCAACTTATTTTTATTATTATTATTATTATTATTATTATTATTATTATTTACCTTGATTGTCCAAAATAAGATCAAGTCAAGATCTACAGTAGGATCTTTCCTTAAAGTCCTACTGTCCACCTCACTACTTGGTAATTTATTCCACATGTCTATTGTTCTTTGTGTGAAGAAAAACATCTTAACATCCATCCATCCATTTTCCAACCCGCTGAATCCGAACACAGGGGTCTGCTGGAGCCAATCCCAGCCAACACAGGGCAGGAAACAATCCTGGGCAGGGTGCCAACCCACCGCAGGACACACACAAACACACCCACTAGGGCCAATTCACCTAACCTGCATGTTTTTGGACTGTGGGAGGAAACCGGAGCGCCCGGAGGAAACCCACGCAGACACGGGGAGAACATGCAAACTCCACACAGGGAGGACCCGGGAAGCAAACCCAGGTCCCCAGGTCTCCCAACTGCGAGGCAGCAGCGCTACCCACTGCACCACCGTGCCGCCACATCTTAACATTTATATGAAAATGTTCATTAGTTTCCCACCATTTCCCAGAGTTTCCTGACTTCAAACATGTCAACTCTTAAGCTCCATATGCTTAATATGAAAAGGTTTATTTTCAGTCTCTACTCAGCCTAGTTGCTCTTCTGTGGACTTCTCTGAATGTTCTCTAGTGCTGCTAAATCTATTTTTGCAATAAGAACTCCTGTTCTTGACATTTTAAGCTCTGTCTTTCCCTTCCATTAATTTACTCATGATGCATGTTAAGCTTACTGGCCTACGATGACCTAGATCTGTTTGATCACCTTTTTTCAAATAACTATATAATATTTGCTATTTTCCACTTAGAAATTTCATTAGTACATAGTGACATTCAAAAAGTTTGCTTCAAGGATTTATATACTGTATGCATTCACTAAACTCCTTTAGCCCTTGAGGACACATTTCTTTGGTTCTTGTGATTTGTGTTACTTTAGCATATTTTGTAACTACCTAGACAGAGACATTGTTATTTTTTTTTTCTGAAGGGGATCAAGAGAATGGAACATAGCTATGAGTTTGTGCCAGGGTCATAGCCAAAGAATGCAAGTTCACAATGCAAGGTAAAAATCAAAAGTCAAAAGAAATAAGGAAATTTGACTAGGATTAGAGTCAAAAACCACAATACTGTTTTTATCCAATCCTTAGATACACAAAAGATGCAAGTGCCTCTCTATAAGCAGTGTTTTCAGTGATGACACATTTGAGCATAAATAGGTGGTTCAACAACCAGTCATGTGCTGATGATAACTATAAATCCAGAGGTCCAGGCATGCCCCAAACCTGTGATGTGACACAAAGTTTACTTTGTGGTATCTTCAACCATATTACCTGCTGTCTCACTAATGTTCATCTCTGAGGCTACAGTGCCTGAAGAAGGTCACTCAAACAAGCGACTAATTTATCCATTTTGTGCACTTGTCAGAACCAATAATGCCATTAGTTTAATTTAAATATTTTATAAAGCTGTACAAAGAGAATTGTAAGTATGTTAACACATTTACAAAGATCTACACTAACATTATTTTCAATGCAAAAAGATATGAAGCATTTGAGACCCAAACAGCAGTACACTCATTGAATCAAGCATTCACTTTATATCCAGAATAAAACTTAACCTATCATTTATACATTGAAACATTCTGGTGTACGTTTTCTTAGGGCAATTTAATTGTAGTTTCTTGGATTGAGTATTAACAAACGACAAGCTGCTTCACACGTAATATGAAATTATCAAATGGCACTATATGAACTGAGCATTCTTTCACTTCCCATGAAATCAAGAAGACTGTTTTGGATAGAAGCCACTATGCTGGGAATGTCAATGTTCTCACACATGATGACAGCTAGCTTTAGGCATGAAATTTTGGAAACGATTACTCAGTGATAATGATGTAAACATATTTGACTCAATTGTTTGAAGTAAACCTATAGTTACATTTATATTTACATACAAAAGCATTGAATATCATTCAGTTAAATTACTGAAGACCACAATTCATTTTGATTCTAAGTGTACATTATTGTATGTGGCCAGATGAAAGCCAAAGTCGTATTGCTGTTAGTGGACAGATGTGTTTGGTTTTCATTTATGTTAATCAGTCTAAAATTGCTTTGCTTTCCTGTCTATTTAAGCAAATCTTTGTCTTTATTTGTACTCAATATGTAATTAGTAATTTGTAAAATTTATACATCCATTTCACCTGAGAATTTGTCACAGTGCTCTGAGTCTGCTCTCAGTGAAGAGTGTAATACAAAAACAAACTGAATTGAAAAAAAAAACTGCATAGATATGTATATATTGTCACACACATGTGCTTTAGAGACAGCCAAAGGCCTCTGGTGATGGTAGTTACCAGGGGTTGGTGCTTTTTGCTAATGCCTTTTCTCTTTCTCCCTCTATAAAACAGAAGACTGGCAGCCATTCCACCTCTGATGTCACTTTCATTGCCTGCTCTTCTGGACCTACCCCTTCCTGCATGGAAGTCATATAACCAGCACTTAGGGCCTCTTGGAGTTAGTTCTATTTTGAACTTGCATCTGAAAAGACATTTCTGCAACTTTTACTTGTTGCTTGTTGTTTTTGTTTTGTGCAAGCCTTCAATTATACTGGGTTACCAAGGTGGCACCCCATCCCTTTCATGCCATTGTGTCTCCTTTGATATGTGTATATGTTACAAATGTGTCACAAAAGAAGGGGCTGTAACTGGGAGATCCTGTTAAAGTCATTTGTCATTCGTTTGTAAAACTAATTGTAGCACTGAAGCACTCCCTGGCTGCTCCATAGTGGAAAGCAAGAATGTGAGGGAAGCACAGTAATGATGTCCTTCCTTCATCAGATCTGGTGTTCAAACTACTATGATCTGCAGGCAGTGCAGAGCCTTATTCTTCTTGCCCAGAACAGGCAAAACTGAAGATAAAGTGAAAGTGATGCAAGGTTTCCTCCTGCATACATGATAGCACTCTATCTATCTATCTATCTATCTATCTATCTATCTATCTATCTATCTATCTATCTATCTATCTATCTATCTATCTATCTATCTATCTATCTATCTATCTATCTATCTATCTATCTATCTATCTATCTATCTATCTATCTATCTATCGAAAATCTCACAAATATGATAGTAAAGATCGCATTAGTGCAAACGGAAATTATTACACTGTGAAATAACGGAACAGCAAAAAGAGATTGAATATATAGTTCGAATTTAAACATTAAGTCAGAGACTTGTAGATTCTCCAATTCGTGTTGCCATCAGTTGAAAAGTAGTGTTTCTTCCCAATTAAGAGGCGTATCTGCGAGAATTAAAAGGTTTGTTGTTTGGTGAAAGTGAAATCCACATATGCGAGCAGCAGAGATGTGAAGTGGCTGGCGCAAAGCGCAGGCTGGGGGGATTGGCAAGCGAAGCGAGCAGGGGGCAAAGCACCCTAGTAAATAAGTAAATAAAGCTCCGACTACCAATCACTGAAAAATAATGCAGTTTTAAGAGTTACGAAAGGAATCTTTCTAGGAATGAGTAATAGGCTAACAACTTAAAGTCTTTCTGCAGCAATAAAATTATTTTAGCCTAAAAACTGATACAAACAATTGCCACAGGTGTCCTAACTTGTGCTGATTACTTATGTGTTGCTATACCCTCTGCAGCATGATTTGGACAATATTACACTGTGTATTGTTTGTCTTCCTATGAAATTAACTTTACTTTTCTTTATCTGCTTGCTTAACTTTGTGCTCCTCTTATTCCTTACTTAAAAGTGCTCCACTCACACCATTTCGATTCCTTCATATTAATGAACCCTTACCCTGTCACCCTCTTAACTGCTTCCTGACCGCTAATAACTGTTCAAACTAGTAAATTATTTTTTTTCCTTCTTACTAAGAAAGACTCACTTACTGAATATCTGCTGCTAGTTAATTTCTTAATGTCTTGTCTTCTTCTACAGCCACTTGTGCCTGATCAGTGCTTCAAGGCTAGCCGTCTGCTTACATACTGCGGAGCCTTTCTCTCTAACACTTTGAAGTCAGCTGCTGCCTTTTCCTCCCCCTAAGGAATTGTTGTTTCTGTTACTCATAGCTATTTGTCACTACAATGCCAGTTATTTACTTGCAGAGATGCCGATTTCAGTTACCGTTTCTTACTGCCCTGCCTCGCCACTGTTAGTTTGAACACAAATACCAATAACAAGTAACAAGTAACTCTTCCAAAACGCTCCCCAAACAACTCATCTGCTTTTGCTCCTGTACAGGTGAAAAAAAAACCCTACTAAAGAGAAAAAAACACTTTAAAATCTCCCGCACAACTCCTTAGTAACAACCAAAACAGAAAGGTTTTAGGAGCAAAATGTATTTTTAAATTAACTCTTACACCACAGAATACAAAAACTCTAAGCTGTTTCTCTTCCATTTGAAAGTGTCAAATGTATGTGGATATTAAAATTATACTGATTCCGTATTGAATATTCAGCTGAGATCATCTAAATCATGTCAGATCTTTTTTAGTACCCTTCAGATTTTGAGGTTTTAGATTGGAAACATTAGGTGTATATGAATATAAATGATGCTATAAGTTGGGCTCAATATCCTGTTCTTGTTTATTTTCTTGTACATGTTTCCAGGTAGCAAATGGAGAGTAACATCTGCTTTCCCTTTAACTTTATTTACAATATGCTGAGCCTTTTCAGTTTAAGCAAAAGACAGATTAAGAGGAGACATGACTGAAGTGTTTAAAATTATGAAGGGAATTAGGACAGTGGATACGAGTAATGAGTTCATCAAGAATATGGGAACACAGTGGGAAACTTGTTAAGAGTAAATTTATTTATTTATTTTTTCTTCACACAGAGAACCATAGACACATGAAAGCATGGCTACCAGGTAGAGAGAATGACTTAAGGCACTTTCAAAACTTGACTTAATGTTATTTTGGATAGGACTGGCAAGATTTGTTGGGCTGAATGGGCTTTTCTTGTCCAGATTATTCTACAAATGCTATAAGTGCAGAAGAAAAATAATGCGCACCTGTAGAATCAAAATTGTACCAAGCCATGCGAGTACCTTTTAGAAGAAACAGTGTTTTGCCACTTATATTGATTTGTTTAAAGGCCGAGTAGGATCTAAATGTGATTCTCAAAAGCTGTGTGAATGATCACCATATCTCTGTGTGTATAGTTCTTTAACTAGTTGAAAAGAATTGCAGTTTTTTTAAGTTAAAAGTATAACGAAACATTTCCCTGGCTATTTACCCTTGTTTATAAAATACACAGTTAAAGCTGTAAAATAAACATGCATATTTTTCATTTAAAAATTCATTATTATGGGAATGAACAAATGGTTAGCTCAAATCTGACAACAATCTCTGGCCAGACATGCTTTTATTTCTGGTGTAGTGGTAATGCACCTGATGAAATATCTGTCTGCACTAAGGGAGTTTCATGCATAAATCTAGGTACCAAAACAGAAACTGATTTCTTTTTTAAACCAAAGTACCTTTTACGAGTTTTTTAAAAGTTGAAAAAAATGAAAGGTAATATTTTTAATGCCCAAACATTACTTGTTGCTTGCTCCATTACAGGGTGAAGGCCAATTCTGGGACATTAAGATATGACAGGAAACCAGATAATCCAAAGGAAAACCATGAGAACAAGAGGAGGACATGTAAGTCTATGCAGGCAGAGATCTGGATTAGCTTCAAAGAGAGGATTTTTGGAGATTTAAGACAACAGCTCAAAGCATGGTTCCACAGGGAAACTCTGAAACTTTTTAAATTATGGCTGTGCTGCTGATAAACATATAAGATTATGTTGATCTTTCCAGCTCAAGATATAAAACTATGGTTCTTAGACTGGAGTCTTTGACTACAATGAAGTGGTATTGTGGGTTGTGCCCATTTTCACTTTAAATCAGCAAGAAATGACATCTGAAAAACTGTGCAAATGCTAAAAGCAGATTATGTTAGGAAAAGTTTAAGAACTGTTATTTTAAGCCATTAATATTATAGCACAATGACTTTCAGCAGTATCTTAGAGTTTACCTGGGAAAGCAGAAAATGGCTGGCATTTATATATCTGCCACAACACGTTTGCTTAGTTGTTGTGGACACTTTTTGTGACTGAAGACAGAGAAGAAAATTTAAATTAGTAAAAACCTTTTATTGATACATACCAGACAAGGGTAAAATGACAGAGAAATACAGTCCTAGGACACCGCACTTCATCTGCCTCAAGCGCAGATATCCTTGTTCTTTTATACCTTTCTAGTCTCCTGATCGTTGACCACGTAAGCAATAAAAATAGCGTCCTGACTCATTTTGTATTATTCCAATTGGTAAAGTCCTTACCCTAAAGGTATATTTTCTTGTCACACACATCATTGAAAGAAAACTTCCAGAAAGTATATATGCTTTTTGTCACGTACGCAAAACACAAACAAGTTTGATCATTCTGTCCTATTTTCTGTACTTACACACATACATTTTGTTCAATTACATCATTTTATGTTTTTACACTCCTCCCTTTTTGAACAAAATGATGTGGGCAGTAGAATTAAATTGAAATGGTTGATGAAGGGGAAGGGGGGGGGGAAAGGGGATGGGGAGGAGAAAATGGAAGAAGCTATACGAGACATGTGCTCCTCATGTAGCATATATGCCCTTTCCATAGAGGCGGTAAAGTACTTAGATAGAGATCACCACCCATCCTTGGGTAGCCTGAGAGGGTGCGGGTAACAGTCAACAGAAAAAGTATTTTTAAGATAGCCATTTCTTGCAATGCAATGCGTGGATCCAGGCAGGCAGTCCTTCAACTTTCACGGCATGTGGTGTGGATAGAAGAATTTGGAATGGTCCTCTCCACCTAGGCTGATGCCAGTGTTTCCTCCGAGTATCTCGAACCAGGATCCAGGTGCCCAAGGGAATTGGTAAATCCTTAGAAGGTGGGCTGGTCCTCCAGGCTTGATTAACCTGCTGGTGGACTTCCTTCAACGAGGTTCGGAGACCTGCAAGACTAGAGAGAAGATCATTGTCCACAGTATGCAAATTCACATTTCCTACAATCATGCCAATGGGCATGGGACGTCCGGTCAGAATCTCAAACGGCGATAGTCCCAGTTGTCGGTGTGTCCGTCCCCTTAGTCCCATTAAAGCTAAGGGTAGTGCATCCGGCCATGATAAATTAGTTTGTTCACAAATTTTTGCGAGTTTAGCTTTTAAAGTGCCATTGCATCAGTCTACGATGCCTCCGCTTTGGGGATGGTATTTACAATAATGGTGCACATTAATTTGGAGCCAGGTGGTTAATTCATTTATAACGGAGTTCACAAAATGAGTGCCATTATCTGTTTGTAACTTTTGAGGGATACCCCATCTTGGAATAATCTCTTTAATTAGTGCTTTAGCTACTGTTTTGGCATCGTTGTGTTTTGAAGGGAAAGCCTCTACCCATCGGGAGAACACATCGACAATCACAAGACAATATCGGTACCCTTTAGACGGGGTTAGTTCAATGAAATCCATTTGGAGGTGTTCAAACGGACCCATTGGATTAGGGGTAACGGCGGGACTTACCTGGGTACCTTTTCCCACATTAAACTTTTGACATATTGCACAGCGTCTGCAAAATTGCTCTGCATATGTAGAGAAACCTACAGCTTCCCAATGTTTTTCAACATCTCGAACCATGGCATCTCTACCTGCGTGATCGAGGCCATGGGCGATTTTTGCCATTCCTGGGAAAGAGGCTTTTGGGAGAAAAGGTTTGTTAGTGTGTTTATGAGTCCAGACTCCATCAGAGAGGGACCCTTCTTTGGACCATTTTCTCCTTTCGATATCCGTGGCTGCACTCTGTAAAGAAATAATTTGATTATCAGGGTCCTGGTCATTTCTCTGTTGGAATAAAGAAATTGGTGTGTTATTATATGCAGCCTCTTTAGCAAAGTGGTCAGCTAATTCATTTCCTTTGCTAACAGGATCCTGTTTTCCTGTGTGAGCTTGACATTTAACAATAGCTAGCTTCGATGGTTTGGTTATAGCTTCTAAAAGGGATTCGATCAATTTCTGATGTTGGATGGGTTTGCCAGTACTGGTCTTAAATCCCCTTAGTTTCCATAGTGCTCCATGATCATGGCAGACTCCAAAAGCATACCTGGAATCCGTATAAATTGTTACGATCTTGCCTTCGAACAGCTGACACGCTCGAGTGAGTGCTACAAGTTCAGCTGCTTGTGCACTCAAGCTTGATGAAATTCGATTTGCTTCCAGCAGGCGGTCCCCTTGGACCACTGCGTAACTGGTTGAGGGTGCTCCATTTTTCAATCGCAAGGAACATCCATCCACAAAAATCATTCCTCCAGTTTCTAAAGGTGTTTCCTGTAGATCTACTCTAGGTTTTACAACCTTTGCTATTTCATCATGGCAATTATGTGGTTCTCCTTTGTTGTTAATTGGGAGAAGAGTGGCTGGATTTAAAGTGGAGCATCTTTCAATTGTAACATTTGACAAAGTACAGAGTACATTCTGATAGTGTATTGCCCTAGCAGTAGTGAGATGTGAAGTTTTGGCTTGTACTAGGATAGAATGTACAGCGTGAGGCACTTTAACTGTTAGGGGGCTCATGAGAACTACATCCGTGCTTGCTAATACAGCTTCTGTTGTTGCAGCCACAGCACGAAGACACGGAGGAAGTGCTGCGGCCACTGGATCCAGTTTTTTAGAAAAATAAGCCACCGGTCTTTGTTTATCTCCATGTTGTTGCGTCAGTACTGCATTCATAAATCCCTGCTTTTCGTCCACGAACAAAGTGAATGGACGAGAATGATCAGGCAAACCAAGCACGGGCGCAGATAGAAGAGCAGTTTTTAGGTCACAGAGAGCCTTCTCAGCCTGTTCATTCCATTGGACCTGGCCAGAAAGGGGGATGCCAGGAGTATTAGCCAATTGTTGCAACGGCTGTGCTCTTTCAGTAAAATTTAGAACCCACTGTCTGCAGTAGCCCAGAATACCTAAAACAGACATAACCTGTTGTTTTGTGACCGGTCTAGGAAGATTTTGGATGGCTGTAATGCGATCGCTAGAGAGAGCTCTTGTTCCATACGTAATGTCATGACCTAGATATTTTACAGTTGTTTTGATTAGCTGCAGCTTAACTTTAGAAACTTTATGGCCATTGTCCCCCAAAAACAGCAACAATTTCTGGGTATCTTTTGTACAATCTTCTTCCGTAGCGCTACATATCATTATGTCATCTACATACTGTATCAATGTACTACCTCTGTCCGGCCAAAAGCCTTCTAAATTTTGGGCAAGAGCTTGTCCATATACACAAGGGGCTTCAGTGTATCCCTGAGGCATGACGGTCCATGTCCAACGGCGGTTTTGGAAAGTAAAAGCAAACCAAAATTGAGAATCAGGGTGTACAGGGATAGAAAAGAAAGCATTAGCTAGGTCAATAACGGCGAAGTACCGAGCGGAAGGAGGGATAGTAGAGAGGAAAGTGGAAGGATTAGGGACGATAGGGGCCCTAGGGAAGATGGCAGAATTTACTTGTCGCAAGTCTTGTACGAAACGCCATGAACTGTCAGCCTTTTTTACAGGTAGAATGGGGGAATTGACTGGAGAGTATTCAATTGGAATAATGGCACCGCGTTTGACGAGATCGGAATGTACGGCGGAGATGCCAGCCTCTGCTTCGGGAGACGGAGGATATTGGGCACGGTGCGGGCGGAAGGAGGATTTTGGGTGGATCACCAGAGGCTCACAATGGGCTATCCTTCCATAATCATTCTTTCCCTGGGACCATAGTGAATCAGGGAGCATAGAGAGCCAAGAAGGGAAAGTGGTTTGCAATGAACAAGCAAAAGAGGAAGGACGGCACAAAGCGCGATGTACTAAAAAATCAGTTTGAAGCACCACTTTAGTTATTAAACGGTCAGGAGTATCAAAAATACCTGGAGTAACTTGTAACCAGTCTGTTCTTTCAAGGCATTGTTCTACCCATGGTCCTATTTCCCCCCATTTAACAGTGCGTGATTTAGCTAAGGAAATATGAGGCACTGAGCCGCCAAGATAAAATATATGCTGTGAGCATGTAAGATGAACAGAAGCAGCTGCCTTTGTGAATGAAATAAAAACACAGGAGATGTGAAGGGTTTCGGGGCGAGTACCAGAAGTAAGGAAAGATTCTAGCCAGGGGGTGTCTACTTCTATAGGGAAGTATTGGGCAGTACAGTGTAAAATGTCAGGGGCCTGTAAATTGGGAAAGAGACAGGGGGAAAAAGAGTGTAGGGCTTTGAGGAGAATGGTGTGTGGGGAAATATCTAAAGTCCAAGCTGCAAAAGAGGGTTTAGGGTAAGGGGCAATTTGACACAACAACTTGGGGGTAGAACAGAAAAAACCTTTGTCAGTCATAGAAATAGAAAGAGAAAGTTTTGTCATGAGATCTCTTCCTAAAAGGTTAACTGGACAGAGCTGATTTAAAAGAAAACGATGCAGTAAGGTATGTCCGCCAGGACGTGACTGGACTTGAAGAGGTTTTGATACTTGGAGAAGGTGAGGTTGTCCAGAAGCAGTAAGCACAGTAACAGTCTCGTTCGAGGCAGGGACCTTTGCCAGCGAGAGGGTAGATCGTGTTGATTAAGAAAATAGTCTCAGTGCCATCAACGAACAATGTCAGTAAAGGATCAGTCTCTGAATTATGGGTGAGCAAAGGTAGTTGAAAAGAGTGGCTGGAGGTCCCTGCGTTTTCCTATGGCCAGTATTGTTGGTCAGGGGTGTCAGAAAAAACAGGTGGAATAGGGGGAGGCGGGGGCTGTTGCTGTCTGTGAGGGCACTCCCGACGAAAATGTCCAGTTTCACCACAGGCGTAGCAAGAGTAGGAATTAACATTGGGATTAAAGGGAGAGGGAATAAAAGGATTCTTATTGTGGTCAGCAGGAGGAGCTCCAAAACCACCTCGTCCTCTTCCTCGTCCTCGTCCCCTTCCTCTAAGGCCATATCCTCGGCCTCGGTCAGGAGTATTCCTGGTATAATAGTTCATCTGTGCTGCCAATAATTTGGCATGAGAGTCCGATTCCTTCTGCTTAGTTTGTTTTTCGGCATGTTCAGCATGTCGTTTGACTTCATCAAACGCGGCACTTTCCCACTCAATACAGGAAGTGCGGACCTTGTTTTGTATATCAAGGCGCAAACCGGAAACAAAAGGTGGAACTGCAGCTCGGGTGCGGTCATCAACATTTTCCAAGTCCGAGTGATTAGCCATAAGGTCTTGAATCCTATGTGCCCATTCATCAACCGTCTCGTCTCTCTTTTGTTTTGCAGCAGAAATAAGGGACCAGTCCGTTCCTTTTTTATATTTTTCTGCAATATTTTGTCTCAACGCCTCCCATTGTGGGTTAAATTCGCCTTCTCCACCAATCCCCTGTTCTCGAGTTAAAACTGGGTTCCATACCCATGGAACGTCATTGCGGACACCCCTGCAAACAGTGGCCCATGTGGTCCCAAGCTTTCGACGAAGTACCTGGGTCCATTCAGCAGCGTTAGGCTTATACATGCTATCTAACTGATCAAGTTGTTCAACAAATTTTAGTCCTCCTACTTCCTTTGGATCTGGAAGTGCATTCACGACATCCTTTAGTTCTTAGATGTCCCAGTTCCGATTTATCATAACTGTTGTGGGATTTTGGGGTCCGGCTGGATGGGCAGGGTTATAATGGGGATTGGGAACTTCTATTAAAGGGCAAGTAAGTAAAGGTGAAGGATTTGGAGAGAAAAAAGTTGGAGCTGGTTTGTGAGTGGAGGTTTGACTTCGAGTGCATTTGGAGACGGGGGTTTGTCTAGTACGGGGTGGGTCATAGTGATCTGTGCCTGGGGGATCATCGGGGGAAACTTCTGCCAGTTGTAGTGTAGGGGGGGCAGTCGGAATGGGGGATAGAGGAGGGGATAATGGAGGTGCCTGAGGTTGGTACTGAGGAGAGGAAAAAATAATAGGATAAAGGGGGTCTTTATTTGGATTATTCTTCCTTTTCCTCCCGTCTGCCTGTGGTTCAGTGCCTGTCTGAACTTTCTGTAATGTAATTAGTAATTCCTCTTTCTCCTTTTTAGCCTTTCCCTCATTTGCCCGCAACAATTCATTCTGTTTCTGTACTGCTTCTAAATTTCTGTCTTTTATTACTAATTCCCATCTATCGAACATATCCATTCGATACGTCCACTATTATAACAACCCTGCTTATTCCTACACAGGATCTTCCTAGTTTCCTGTATTTCACTTGCATCTCCTGTCCCCTCTATCGGCCAACGCCCACCACTCCTGTCTATTCCATTTCCTACATGCCTTCTTGAAATCTAAACCTGTCTTCTTTTCTACAAATTTCCTAGGAGACCCATTTTTATGGGGCGTCTGTTGATCCTCCGAAAATAATTCTTCCAGCATTAATGATTTTGATCCCCCTGTGCGGCAATTAACAGGCTTACTGTTATAAGTTCCCATTATGTCCCCTTGCTCTTCCTGAGTCCTGTATTTAATTTTCCAACTATATACTGATTCGTCTAATCCCTTGTACGTATGAATCAGCGAGGTATTAAGTGTGCCACTCACTATTCCCTTACTGTTCCCTTCTTTAGTCCCAAGGGGAGACACCCAACTATCGGTCCTGTCCCAGTTCCCAGGAGAACACGGTATTCCTATTAGTATGTAGATTTATTTATTCCGTCCTAACAGCAAACCTGCAATCTGTGCTCTTTTTCTGTTTATGTTTCCATATATATATATATATATATATACCACCCCGTTACTCGTCCCGTTAGCCTGTCCGCTCACATCCCCGGATTCCAGCTCAGGTGACTTCGTGTCCGATTCGGTTCAGCAGAATACTACATCAATACGTCCAGCCGAGTCTAGGATATGGGTGAGGCCAGTATCCTTTCGTCAGACCTTTCGTATGCGTCAAACTGCTTGGGTCAAGTCTCCATCACCTTAAGCAACCCGTTGAGATATGAGTATGACTAGACGGTCAACAGGAAACTCGCCCTCCCGTAATTTAGAAAATAAAAAAATGTTCGGAAATTCCCCGGTGCTTACCCCAGCCTGGAAGTGTGCAAGCTCTGTCTGGAAATCCGTTCAGTCACCGTGGATGTAGCAAAGAGGAGACCAGGGGCTCCTCACGCAAGAACTCTTTCAGGACAGGGCAGTCCTAACTTTTGCCGGAGCTGCATGCTCTGCTGCCGGAGCTCAAGTTGACGGCAGTCCGCTGGTAAGACGGATCACTGAAATGGTCTCGCTGGAGGAGTCAACCAGCCGTCTCTTGCCCCACGTCCGGGCGCCAAAAAACTGTGGACACTTTTTGTGACTGAAGACAGAGAAGAAAATTAAAATTAGTAAAAACCTTTTATTGATACATACCAGACAAGGGTAAAATGACAGAGAAATACAGTCCTAGGACACCGCACTTCATCTGCCTCAAGCGCAGATATCCTTGTTCTTTTATACCTTTCTAGTCTCCTGATCGTTGACCACGTAAGCAATAAAAATAGCGTCCTGACTCATTTTGTATTATTCCAATTGGTAAAGTCCTTATCCTAAAGGTATATTTTCTTGTCACACACATCATTGAAAGAAAACTTCCAGAAAGTATATATGCTTTTTGTCACGTACGCAAAACACAAACAAGTTTGATCATTCTGTCCTATTTTCTGTACTTACACACATACATTTTGTTCAATTACATCATTTTATGTTTTTACATTGTATCAGGCACCCAACTGCTAAAGCTGCCTAGTAAAACATGACCCATCCAAAAACTGTGCAATTTTTTTCAAGCATTCATTTGTTTTTATTTGGCCTCTATATTTTGTGGTGAGTTACTTGCACTATAATTTTAGTCAGGCTCACGGCAGTTAGATAATCACAGCTTATAGTTTTATATTAATTGTTGAGAACTTTTTGCATGTTGGTTAATTTACCATTCATGGCACTGAGCGTGATTTGTCATGCAGTGATCAAATTAAGGGCTGAAATTTGTGTAATAATCTAAATGATAGGCATTTTTAAGGAAACCTATTGCTTTGTTGGGTGATTCAAATTGAAGTCACTGGCCTACTGTATTGTAAGTGTTTGATATGCAAGGGGCATGTAGAGGGTGTATTCCATGTTTAATCTCTTGCAGGCAAATGCATTCTGTGACCAACCAGAACTACTCTAATACAGTATAAAAAAGATTGTATTTCTGGTTTATGTTACTGACATGGCACAGTTTGAAATTGCAAATGGAAACCTTAAGACTACAGGAGATTGATCATTAGAGAGAATTTTCAAGATAGATCAGAACAAAAATCGTAATTACTTAAGTCAGGAACTGGAAATTCTCTATCATACAAAATCTTTAATTATTCCACAAGTCTTTCCTTTTTTTTAGGTAAAGCTTTAATAAGAACTTACTGTAATCCTTTGTACATGGCAAAGTTACATGGCATGTCATTTATTGCCAGGCACACTCCTGAAGGCATTCATAGCAATCACTGCTCCACCATCATTGGATGATGTTATTAAAGACATAACATATAAAAGAACAATAATAAAATTCAAAAACTATATGAAATAAAACATGAAAAAACACTCTAAAGGAACAAAAAAGATTTTTTGCCAGAATAGCAATAGTTTGCTTACATGATCAACGCTAAACACGATCCATAGTGAACATGTATTGCCTTGTAGGGCTAAAATGCTGGGTAAGACTAAGTTGGAAATTCTGTTACTTGAAGTCAACTTTAAGTCAATTGATAATAATTATATATACATTTACAATGCATACATACATACAGTATATATATATATATTCACGGCATTCGAAGTCTGTGTCACAATCTGATTGTATGGGTGGTTACCTACCAGGTAACGCTTGTGGTTGGCCAGCAATCTGCTAACATCCGCCACGGTGCCCTCAGTTTGTGAGGAGTAGATCATAGAATGGTTGAAATAGTTTACTGTCAAATAAATGCAAAGAGTACGCGACACGTGTTTCGCCCTCATTATGGGCTCATCAGGCGTACAAACTCCACTGCACTCCCTCTCGGGAATCGAACCGTGTCGCGTACTCTTTGCATTTATTTGACAGTAAACTATTTCAACCATTCTATGATCTGCTCCTCACAAACTGAGGGCACCGTGGCGGATGTTAGCAGATTGCTGGCCAACCACAATTGTTACCTGGTAGGTAACCACCCATACAATCAGATTGTGACACAGACTTCGAATGCCATGAATGTAATTACCCCGATCTACATGCTGTCAAATAAACGAACCACACGCCGTGGCGCAATGTTAGGGGCATCGCCTCTGGCGCTGACGTCCGAGGTTCGATTCCCGAGAGGGAGTGCAGTGGAGTTTGTACGCATAATGAGGGCGAAACACGTGTCGCGTACTCTTTGCATTTATTTGACAGTAAACTATTTCAACCATATATATATATATATATATATAATATATATATATATATATATATATATATATATATATATATATATATATAGTGGCAGACAACTGGGAAATCTCCCTGACCAGGACGTCCCAAAGATGAAAGGACCAGGGGAGATAACATATTGGGGACAACACCTCCCCCGGAACACGAGAGGATGGAGCCAGGAGGCAGAGGACAGAGCTTGTGGGAGAGGAGTGGAGGCAGCAGAAAAGAGAGAGAACAGAGAAAGAAGAAAGAGAAAAGGGACTGAGTTATGTGTGGCTAATTTGTGCACTGTGTGCTGTAAGCAAAGAAAAAGAGAATTAACAGCGTGTGTTGCTTGCAGGTCAGGTTAATTTTCCACTTTATATACTGTATATATATATATATATATATAATAATAATAATAATAATAATAATATAATGATAATAATAATAATAAGTTTGGTCTAATTCCAACCCAAGTGATCTGCCCTCCTCGGGATACTCCAGTGCATGACATTTGAAACTGGGATAAACCAACTACATTTTATAATAAGGCGACAAATGATCAGCTAAAAATTGCACTCCAAACTCACTCTCTAAATTTATACTCTCTAAAATATATATCTAGAATTTGACCATAATTGTGAATGATGCCAGGTAGCTTTGGCCTCGCTCAGACATATGTTTTGGGACTGTCCAAAATTAAAGCCCACTTGGGAAAAGATTTTTTCTTACATATCAGATAGTATAGAGAGAGAGAATTTGGGAGCATGCACTCATACAGGGTGTTGCTGCACCCACCACACAACAAACCACCTCAGACACCCAAATTAGGACCCAAGTGCAGGTGTCCAAAACCTTAACACTACACTAATTTCAATGGAATGGACCAGTATGAGGTTTTTTACAGTGGATGGAGTGCCAATTCTGCCTCCAACCCCTGAGTTTTCCTTGCAAGCTAAAGGACCTGCTTGTAGGGCTGGATGCAGGTTAACATCATACCCAGGACTGAGCAATTGCAGGTTAAGGGCCTTGCTCAGGATCCCAATGGAGTGGAATTACATTTACAGGATTCAAACCGACAACTTTCCAATTGCTGGTGTAGATCCCTAGCCTCAGGGACATCATTCTGCCAGATAATATAGGATATACAGTTTTTACAAATCCTCTTTTGGCAGTCTTTTGCGTTATTTCAGATGAGCTTAGACAATCTAGTGATAAACTGATCATTATTTCCTTTATTATGTTGTTAACATTTCAACTAATTCTACCCAACTGGAAAAATCCAAAAGCATTCTCTATAAATCTATATACAGGTATTTTAGAAGTTCTGAAACTAGAAAAAAAAAAAAATTTTCCTTTCATGGAATTGTGCAGAGCTATTGTAGAATTTGGCATGATTTTATTAATGTTATTTTAAAACAAGTTTGCTGAGCTCCTGCCTGTCTTTCTGCTAAACTCAAGTGATTGTAATTAATGTAGGTCAAATCCTGTTATAGCAGATACCGAAGAAATGAAATTTTCAGATTAAAGCAAACTTTTTGTTGGTCTAGATTAACATTCATACAATATCATGGTTAAAAGATTTCATTTTAACAATATGTAAGTTTCAGAATAAACTTACATTTTTTCAACCAAAGGGCCACTGAAGATAATAATGTGATGTAGAAAATACTTAATAGTAATAGTAAATACTTAAAAGTACTTAATGTTGAGTCTACACTTTTGCCCATTTTTGGTAACACTGCAACAGGTTGTCTCTTTCTTGTTAGACCAAAAGAAAGTGACCTACTGTTGCAAAATTTCCTGTCTCAGGCAGTATCGGTGAGGCTCAGCAAGAGTGTAGGCGAGACATCATACATTTATAACCAAATTCTGAGTAAGTGCTCCACATTTTCATTTTCTATTTATACCTGTAATACTACAAAAAGAAAGTTACATCTCATTTTCAAATAAAATATTTTTGCAGTTTTAGAAGCACTGTTTTTTTAATACAACTCTTGTCAAGCTTGGGTCACAGAGTTGCACAAAAGACAGGAAGGTGAGTCTAGATTTCCAAGGAAAATATGGGTACTTTATCACTGTATAGAGAAGGCAGGTACAGTCTCTAGACTTCATTCAAAATAAGAGCTGTTAGGAGCCGTGACAGAGGCAATCATCCTGCTCCAGCTCCCATCTTCAGATTCGGTGAACACCAGTGTCTCAGAATCACTGCTGAGGCAGATCAGGAGAGTGCAAGAAAGAGCAGGTCAAAGCCTGGTGTTAAATGTACATCATGCAGCAAGCACTTTATATTGTAAGCCTGATCCTGCAGAGGACAACCAATTACTTTGCCCATGATTTAATGCTTACCAGACACAGCAGAGCAGCTACGGAGCAGTCCTTGTGCCACTGCCGTTAGAGATGGTGAATCGTCAGCAACCCCATTCACAATAGTATATGTATTTTCTCCAAATTTGTTAAAATTAAATTTATGTTATAATGAAATATTTTTATGTTCTCATGAATTTCGTTACAACGGGATTCTGTGGTTTCTTTGATATATGGGATTGATTGTGTGACTTCTTTAAATCATGTAAAAAGTATTTACAGTATATGTTAAAATATCACACAGTTTTTACTTCCATATAAACAGAAGTTTGTTGATGGGATCAAAATTCACTATCAAGTTAAATTCAGATTTTTTTTTCTGTGATCCTTAAAATATGAACAAAAGTTAATTTTTGCATTGTGTTTATGTGTGTGAGTGTGTAGAAACCTATGATGATAACGTCCAAATAATTGATCTATTCTTTACAAACAAGTTACTCAATGTTTGTCTTATTACAGGCTCTTGATCTATATTTTTTGGTCCAGTTTGGTCCAGTACTTTTCTCTGTACTGTTTTAAAATGGTTTATTCTATATCCATAACTGACATAAAAATTATTTAATTTATCTGGGATTTTTGCAGCCTGCTCCCTTTAGCCATAGAATCAGGATTTACACATTTTTGGAGAAGGGTCTGGCTGCAAGTTGAAGCCTTCCACGCTCCTGGCCTTCCACGCCTCCTGCCTTCCACAGTCCGCCCACAGTCCGAAGAAAGAGAAGGAGAAGAACTGCTGTACAGTTTTTCCAATTCAAAAAAGAAAAGGAGCTGAAAATGTTTTCCGATATGGAACATTGGCACAACAGAACCAGGTATGGACTCACAGAATAAAAAGCTCAGTAAATTTAAAGAAACTTTAGATCCAATAAATAAAACTAATCAGATGTACGATTATATACTGTATAGCGAATTACTGACATATCCTATTTTTAAGCATATCGTTTTAATTATTTTTTACCTCTTGTATTATTTCTTTTTAATATTTGCCATATTATTTCATCTATATTAACTTTTTCACTTATTTATGAGATGTTATGTGGAGAATCTGCAATGTTAGTGTACAATATGAAAGGTATTTATGTTTATCGTCGTTATTAACGTTTGTTAAATATCTTATTTAACTTGATTTTTCTGTAATTAAGTTGGCTATTTATAAAAGCACGATAGCGCTTTCTGCCAAATCCTACATTTTCCAATATTTACAGATATAACACAGGGTGTTTTCTATTGTTGTTTTTGTTTAAAAGTCATTGTCAACAGTTTATTGTATATCAGTATTTAATATTTGTCTTTGATTATTTTTTTTACCCCTTGTATTAGGGCCTTCCAAGTCAGATGAATAGCCATGACTGTGAAATTTTCATATTGATGGTGTGACCATTTCATATTGTAACTATCTTTTTTTGTATGTCTGTATTTAATGTTGTGTCCAGGTTTCCAAGTGACCATTTCGTGGTGTTTCTGTATTTCATCCTCGAAGCCCCCTTCAATTTTAACAAGGTATGTCTCAACTTTAGTACTCTCTTCTTTCATTGTAGTATTTGTAGGGGGAGGATTATATCTGTTTGCTGGCTCCCATTTTTGTCACATTCTACAACAGCAGTTCTCAAACTTTTGTATTTTGCGCCCCCCCCTTTTCTACCTGGAATAATTCTGCACCCCCTGCATAATCTAAAATAGCTGAGAATAACCCATGATACAACTAACAAAGGTATGATACTCATGCGGTGTCGCGGTATCCTATCATTTTTACTTCCATAAGATTTGCATGTGTTCGGCTAACTTCGATGAAATATTTGCAATTTATTTTTTTTAAAGTGCTTTAATAACTGTTAAAATGCCTTGTGTGGTTTTTGGTAGTAATTCTAATCCCAAAAACAAAGAATAAATTATTTATTCTTATTTAATTATTTTTTTATGTAAAGAAACAATTAAATATGTTTTAATTTTTAAAAATCTCGTAAACGAGGACACCGATGAAGTCAATCTGTGCGAGACAAACGTATTTTTGTCCGACAAATATTATACCGCTGTTAATTGTATCATGAAAATAACCCAATATGCAGTAAATTATTTAACTCAATTTGGCAATATTGGCTACGCTGCCAATGTGGTGCAGTTGCGCCACATTATCACCTGTTCTACTGTTACCCAAATGTTCGCGACAGATACCGATACATCTCAAACTTTAAAGCAGGCACATATTAGTCATTAGATCTATGCCTTAGAAATGTTTTATTTTAATTTTAGTTATAATGCATTCATTGTGATTATATGCTTGCAAATTTAAATTTGAAATAAAAATGTAAAAAATTAATTTTGATGTCTTGTTCATTTGGGGGGGCGCATCCCACAGTTTGAGAACTGCTGTTCTACAATTTGTGTTATGTTTATTTTATTTTATTATATTTGTATTTTTTTTAATTTCAGCATACTGTCCCTGAAGGTGAAGTTCCAGAAACGCCTACCTTTCAAATTCCAGATATTTTAAATGTATGTTTATAATGGTTTGCATAAATATTTTTGTAACATTAAACTCCTGTTAACAACGTGACTCTGCTCAGTCCTCTTTAGAATGAGATGCTGGCTTTGAGGAAGTGCTTGTGTATAATGTTGCTTGAGAGCTCCAGCCCCAAGGGGTAAATTAAATTTAAATTTCCATTAATAACTTTCATTTAGATCTGTGGTAATATGGCAAATATACTTAGCCATATTGTAAATCAAGCACAAATAGTCAAAATGTTTACCATTATAAACTTAGTGCTTCTTTTTGAAATGACTGAAGTAACTGCTCACATCGGACTTAGCGAGCAAACGCCCTTCTAAATGAAGGCCAAGAACCAAAGAAAAAATTGGAAGGTACAGAAATAATGGAGAGCCAGGTCAGGGTAATTTTTTGTGCTTATTCTTTTATTTTTTTTTAACATTTCCTTAGGTAAATATTATTTTCTCTGTTTTCAGGTTTAGACTTTATTGAGCCATTAATGAGAAGACAGAGTAAAGACTTACACTACATCTGAAATGAAAAAATGTCTTGCTATTCTATCCTATCGTACTGTGTTCTTGCAGGTTTCAGATCTTTTCTTATACTGTAGAAGAAATGTCAGCCTCCCTTTTCCAACATCCAGCACAGGGCACCGTTGAGCAGTTACACACACATCATTTTATAAACTCCCATAAGAAAGATGAATTACATTGTTGTTGATGCTGGCTTACAATGCCTATTGTATAGTGAATAAAATGTATAAAAAGACTTAATGCTTGTCTCAGATGCATACTGTTAATCGTTTAACCAGTAGGAGTCAAAGCCCAAAAGACTAAAAGCCTGTTTTACATCTTCTGACAAACTGTAGTACTAATACAACTATTAAAGGCCTTAAAACATTTGAAATGCATTGTGTACTGTGTTAATAATAGTGTATAGTAAGAAACATTGAAGACTTGTAGAATCTGTGATTGAAAGCAGTAATGTTAATAATGTATAACAAATTAAGAATATACTGTACATTATTTTTTTACTTTCCTTTTTCTTACATTCCTTGTAAATGTGGAGGAAAAGGCTATAAGCTTTATAATGACCATTTAAAGAATCTTTTTTTAATAAAACATATTACAGCAACATGGAATTCTTCAGCATTTTACCGAAGCAGAGAAGTGATGTGATGAGAACATTTCTGTGTTCAGAATGAAGGGTACATCTCACTCCCTTCATTACTGTCAAAGGACAAAGACGACATTGAGGAGGCCCTTCAGAAATTTGATTTGCTATCTGAATTTCCAGAAGAAGAGGAGAGGGAAAGGAAATATGTCCTTAGACCCTTCATCATCCTTTTTTCACATATGGAAGACATGCATCTATTTTTAGATAACATAAGAGGAAAAAGGAAAATGACTGTGTTTTGTGAGAAAATGTAACATAAACATACATGTCCCTCATTGTTCACTTACAACCTACAATTCTTGTTCTTTATTTTATATATTCTTTAACTTTTTTGTAATTTTGCAAACCAACTACATCTTTACAGTCCATTGTCTCAGATCCGCACTTCTTAGTGTTATGTATTAAAATAATGTTTTATAAAGCAGAGCAAGGCCATTTTTATTTTTAAAGCACATTTACAACAGCCAGAACTATATCAAAGTGCTGTACAAGAAAGAGTAAAAGAAGTAATTCAAATATACCGTTTGTACACATCACAAAACTGCAAGCATAACCAACCATTACAAGCTAAACTCAAAATACCCATACATACATAATTATAATCATGAATGTACATGAGCCAACATATACACACAATGTCAACCTCTTGTAGGGTTAAATGGCAGCAAGAAGAAATAAGACTTTAACGATGACTTAAAAATGGCCTGTCCTGGGGCACCTAACATAATAAGGTGAGCCATTCCAGAGAAAAGGAACAGCCACCACAAACACCCGATCCTTCCTTTGCTTCAGCCTCGACCTCAGCACAACTAAGAGCATCTGGCTAGTAGACCCCAGTACTTTTGCTGGCACATACAAGTGAAGAGGTTCTGAGAGGCAAGATGGGGCTAATCCATTCAAACATTTGAAAACAAGAAATAGAAATTTAAAATCAACCCTGAAACAGACCAGAAGCCAATGAAGCAAGGTCAGTATTGGTGAAATATGGACACACTTACAAGAGCCATTCAGTAAAGTTGTGGAATAGTTGTAAGTGTCGTAACAGGGCCTGACCAACACCTACATACAAAGAACTACAATAGTCCAAATGAGATGTTGTAAAAGCTTGGATGACCTTTTAAGTATCACTGAAAGAAAGAAAAGCCTTTACCTTAAAATCTCAGCTGGAAAAAGCTTCATTTAACCTCACAATTTATCTGTCGAGTTTGAATAAGCTGTCACAGATCACACCTGGGCTCCTAACTGAAGCTTTATGATACGTATATGGCAAGGGGTCCAAGAGCAGCATCAGAAACACTCAAACTTTGTTAACCTTTGGACACCATGATCACAGTTTTATTATCATTTAGTTTAAGAAGATGCATTGCCGTTCAGGTTTTAATATCATTTAAGCACGCATGGAGGGTCTTTTCTTGCTTTGATTTTAGTGAAAAATATATTTGAGTGTCATCAGCATAGAGAAGCCATACTTGTTAACAATGGAGCCTAAAGGGAACATGCATATCAAAAAGATAGCTGGTCCAAGGGTGGAACCCCACAAGTAAGAGGAGCTACAGAGGATGAGAACTCACCCAAATGAATAGAAACGCTCCTATTTCTTAAAACCATTTCAGGGCATTAGCTTGGATGCCTACAAACTGTTCAAGGCAGGATATAAGAATTGTAAGATCCACAATATCAAAAGCTGAGGTAAGATCTAGCAGTAAAAGAATGGCAGAATCACCAGCATTAGTAGTTGGGAAGAGATTGTTATAAACCTTTAACTAGGCTCTTTCAGTGCTGTAAGGACATCTGTATCTGGATTGGAATTTTTTCAGAATACAGTACTATTTTCATCCAGAAATGTTTGAGTTAGGACAACATTTTCTAAGACTTTAGATAAAAAAGGCAGTTTAGAAATTTGCCTGAAATGTGACACATTAGAGGGTCCTTATTTTGATTTTGTAATACGTTTCTGCACCACAGTGTGTTTCAAGGCAGCAGGAACACAACCAGAAATCAAGCTAACATTTATTAAGGTAACGATACTTGGCCTGACAGAATCAAAAAAAACCCTTAACTAATCGAGAGGGGACACTGTCCAGGGGGCAATTTGTAAGATTCAGGCGCTGCACCAAATCAGACAGCAGAGATGATGATACGGGCTCAAAGTGTTCAAAGACAGCTGAACACAATATGGGAAGAGATGAATCCTTAGCATGCAGTGAGACCGATGACCTAATAACGGTAATCTTATTTTCAAAAAAGTATAACTCCGTTTAGAGAGTAAGTCGGGGTATGCGACAAATGACAAATTCCTAATACAAGAAATTGTATGTGGCGATTAAAGGATTTAAAATCACTAAAAAATTGATTTGTAATTATTGCATCTACCCAAACAAAACATTTTTAAAGTTAAGTTTAAAATCTGTTAGTTCAGTTCCAAAATAAATAAAAAAGATGGTTTATGGAAGTACAACTTTCAATAATACAAATTTTTACATTTCTTTAGGAAAACAAACGATATAATATCTATTAAGCAATTTAAGAGATTTGCTTCACTTTTTTTGATAAGTACATACTTATAAGTTAGGGTATCAGGGAGAATAATTATGCATTAAAATTAAAAACCAGGTAAACGATTGAAAGTTTAATAACTCCACTTGAAATTTATCAACATTATAGCAGCAGCGTAGAACAAAATTAAGAAAACACAATTTAAGACAGACAATGGAAATGAAGGTATGAACTGTATAGTAAGCTGGATCATTTAAAAAATTGTTCAATATAAACAATTTTAAAAGTTTCTTTTACTGAGAACTCAAAAGTTTAGACCTTCATTTTCATGTCTGTTGATTGCTTTGTTGTGTTATTGGACATCATTTATTTTGTAACATAATAAATTAATGTCATTAACGGAATTTTCCTTTATTGAACGAGGTTCCAGAAATAATGTCAGACATACCATTTAGTACACAAGTACTGTAAAAATAATTTAAAATATTTTGAATGATAGAATTCACTATAATAGCAGTTAGAGCAACCACATTCATATTTAGTATGGTGTTTCCTTAATCTAAAAATATGTTATACCCTCTTTCTTTTAACTATATCGAATGCTGACTCATAAATTATAAAACTGTTTTCTGTTTCTAAAACTAAATACGACAGTAATACCATAAAGAGAAACTCAGATTCTTGCCTTGTGATTGGAGGAAGGTATATTAATATTGTCTTTTAGGGTTACAGGGTAAATCAACGTTACTAGTTTTTCAACAAAAGCGATGTGACAGAGGACGGACGCGAATGCTGGGGGTATGGTGTGGAAGGCAGGCGGCGTGGAAGGCTGGGACCGTGGAAGGCCTGGGGCATGGAAGGCCAAGTCTGCGACCTGCAGCCGGATACAATTGCATTTTTGCACAATACATTTTTGATATACATGATATACAGTACATAAGCACAGGGTGCCAGTGGTGGACCTGCCAATTCTAGTATTTTATGGCAAATGCCAATTGAGCTCCATGGTGCCGGGCAGTGAACACAGGGCCCACTGGAGGACTTCAGGAAGAGAGAAAAATGTCAGTGGCCTCCACCTGCTAAACCCTTCCTGTTTTGGGGGTCGTCTCATTGTTGCCCCTCTAGTGCACCTGTTGTTAATTTCATTAACACCAAAGCAGCTGAAACTGATTAACAACCCCCTCTGCTACTTAACTGATCAAATCAATATCCCAGAGGTTTCACATGTATATGCATATGCATATGTGTGTGCTTGCATGTGCCTCAATGTGCGTGTACTTAAATAAATAAATATATTTATTTATTTAAGTACAAGCACATGGAGGCACATGCAAGCACACACATATGCATATGCATACACAGACATATACACACACACATAGACACTTATAAGTGTAGATAGCTGACAGCTGGTTTGCTGTACCAGAGCACATACTAGATGATGAAGAGAAAGAAATGAATGCACAAACAAACACACACACACACACACACACCACAGTAGATATGCAAAGATCAATGTGCACAGAGGTATTAAGCCACCTTGTACAAATCTGTCTGTCCTTTGTAGCTTGTTTATTTCATTTGACCCAATGTTCTCAGTTGTTTATTTCATTCAATTTCATGTTCATTTCACTCTGCATTTAATAGGAAATACTGCATAAGTTAGTGTACTTGATTTTATTTTATTGTACAGCGCAATCAGTTGTATTGTGTTGTAGAATCTTCCATTGAGCGAGTTCCTGCAGTATTGCTAATTTGAAATTTACATTTAAGTATTGTATGGACTATTCCATATCAATTTTTTAGTTCTGGATCCAGTATTCAGTATGGAAAAATAAGCTCAAAAATCAGAGGATGATTGTGAGATTGGAAAATGAAGCAAAACAAAATCAATGAAGCCTGCTCTATTCTATCAAAACAATAGTAGCAAATTACCTAAGTTTACCATACATTTTTTTCTTGAACAACTCTGAAAGTTTCTAATTACTTTTCCTATTTTTTTCTCTCTTTCTTTTGACCCTTCATCCAGTTATATTGCCAAAATGCACTTGTGTTTCCACCTACAACAAGAATGTTTGCTTTTCACATTGACTAGCCACTGAGGCACATACTGTCATAGTTTTTATATCTAAACACTGAACATCCAAAAAACTCACTGGCTGCTTGCCATTGCTCCTTTCTGATAAATCTATCAAATATTACATCATTGCATCACTGTTATTTCAATTAAACCGGATGTTCCTCTGATTCTTTTGTTCAACAGATCTCTAACATCCTATTTATTGATGTCTTTTCTGCAGTCTGCAGTAGAGGAAATATACAGTAGTATAAGTATTTGAAATGGGAACAAAACAGGAATCCTAGAAGCTGCAGTATCATCTTCTCCTGTAAAATGAATTTTTGGAGAAGAAAGTCAGTTCACTGGACAGAAGAAAATCCAGCACAGCAAATAAGGAAGACGAGGACTGGATTATCATTTTGGACAGGTGGAGCCTCCTAGGGCATAAATATAGAAAAAAACAAGCACATTGCCTCCGATAACCAAACATGTGCTCCAGTTCAGCATTATGAGGTAACTGCAAAGCCTCAAAACTTTAGTGAGCAACAGAAAAGCTCATTTTCAATAATCCTGATTGTTACTATATACAGTGGATTAAGAAAGTATTCTGACTCCTTCAGATTTTTCTACGTTGCAGTTTTTTGTTTAGATTATTTAAAACAATGTTTTCCCCCATCAAACAACAATATATACCCCAGAAAGTCAAAGCAAAAACAGAATTTTTGAATTTTTTAAGTTTTTTAAAAACAAAAATTGAAATGTCACATTGATATAAGTATTCCAGGTCCTTGCCTGTGACACTTGAAATCTGGCTCAAGTGCATCTCACTCTGTTGATCATTACTGAGATGTTTCCAGGCATTATTTGAAGTATAAATGTGGTCAGTTCAATTGGTTGGACATGATTAGAAAAAGCACAAACTCTTCTGTAGAAGGTCCCACAGTTGATAATGTGTATCAGAGCAAAATACAAGAGGTGAGGTTAAAGGAACTGATGGCAAAGCTAAGAAAAAGGAATGTTTTGAAGCACAGATCTAGGGAACGCTACAAAAAAATACCTGCGACACTTAATTTTCCCAGTGTACAGCTGCGTTTGCAATTCTTAAATGGTGAAGTTTGTAACAATCATGACTCTTCCTTGAGTCGGCAACATGGCAAAATAGAGCAATCATGGAAGCAGGTCCTTGGTAAGAGATGTGACCAAGCTCCAGAGAGTTTGTGTAGAGATGAGAGAAATTTCCAGGACAACAATCATCATTGCAACACTCTTCCAATATGGACTTTATGACATTGGCCAGACAGAAGCCTCTGCTCAGTAAAAGACACATTGAAGACATCTTGGAGTTTGCAAAAAAGGCACCAAAAGGACTCTTTCACTGTGAGAAAGAAGGTTCTCTGGTGTGATGAAAGAGAGATTAGCATCATGTTTGGAAGAAATCAGGCACCGTTCATCATCTGTGCAATACCATTCCAAAGGTGAAACATAGTTGTGGCAGCATCATATCTTGGGGTTGTGGGAAAACTGAATGGAGTAAATCACAGAGATATCCTTAATGAAAACCTGCTCCAGAGCACTCTGGATCTCAGGCTGATCAAAAGGTTCACATTTCAACAGAACAATAACCATAAGCACAATGCAAACACAACATAGGATAGGTGAAGATCATCTCTGTCACTGTCCTTGAATGTCTCAGTTGGAGCCTGGACTTGAAACCAACCAAACATGTCTAGAGAGACTTGAAAATAGCTGTCCACTTATGGTCTCCATCTAACGTGACAGAGCTTGAAATCCATGTGTGCAGAGCTTGTTGCATCATAACCTGAGAAGACTCTAAACTGTAATCTGGTACTTCAACAACGTAAATAATAAGGAAGGGGACTAAATACTTTGATGTTTGATTTCATTTTTTTACTTTCATAAATTTGAAAATAATTCTAAAATTCTGTTTTTGCTTTGCCATTCTGGGCTATTGAGTGTTGCTCAATGTGGGGAAAATTTTATTTAATGATTTTAGCATAAAGCTGTAAAATAAAATGAGAAAAACATGAAGTCATCTCAATACTTTCTGAATCAACTGTATGTTCATCTTTGTGACATTATGCAAATTGAAATAATTGCTTTAAAATACTTTTTTTATTATTATGCTTGCATCTCATCTTTTTCTTTGTTGGACTATTAACTAATTAGCTCTTTGTGATTTATGCTCTGGGGGGACATTGTCTCCAGGTCTGCCAGTGATGCTCCATGAGCCATAACATTCAGATAATGGTTGGAATCCCAGACTCCTCTCTCAGTTTTAGGATTTTTCATTCCTACTGCTAGAGTACTTTTAGCATTTGTAGTACCTGTCTTACTGAATTTTGAACGTTGCTAACCATACAGTTAACTGTAAAGTTAATAATTGGTCACCTTCTGTGACCTTCAAAGCGGGTGTGGTCCCTATATTCACTTAGGCCAAAAACAGACTTCCAAATTAATGAGCTATAAAATGTTGCACAATCTTTGATGAAGTGTTGCATACAGACTATAGTGCAATTCTCTACACAGATTTAATGTTAGCAAAAAATAAAAATATATTACTATACAGATCACCAGTATGTAAAACATGGTCAAAGTCTGTATTGCTCCCTTCTTAGAACAAATTGTTCTGAAAACTTGTTTCTAATGCATTTTTATGCTGATGATATCCAGTTTTTGTTTTTTATTTTGAGCTTCGAGATCTGTAGACTGACCTTTCTAATTGAGTGTTTCTCTGAGATTAACTGATGGTTGTCTGCTAAGTGCCTACAGTTAACTCGGGAAAGCAGAGGCTTTGATTATTGCTCCACCGGATTTAAATACTGCGATTAGTCACGATTAGTTAATGGCCATTACTCCTTTTTCTCAGCCTTGTCTTCCTTCATAAGTTAGGCATGATTTTTAACCAGCATCTGAGTTTGGATGCTCATGCCAGTTCTATTTCTTATTCTTGCTTTTTTCAGTTAAGGAACATTTCTAAGTTGAGATCAATGATGTCCAGTGCAGAAACAATGCTTGTTCATGATTTTATTTTAATACATTTAGATTATTGTAATTGTATATTTACTTGTTAACCAAAAAATCTATGTCTTAACAATCCATACAAGATAATGCCTTTAGGTTGTTAACTTGGTCGCATATCACTTCAATTTTGCAATCTTCACACTGGCTTCCATTGGAATACAGAATTCATTTAAAAATTCTGGTATTTGCTCATAGAGAACTGCACAGTTTAGCAAAACAGTAAATTGTTGATCTTGTGCATTGCCATTCTAAGGTCATCTTACCAAGATTGTTTAGCTGTTCCTCGTACGAGACTGAAAATATGTGGCGATCAAGCTGGAGGTTATGGATCAGTCTTCCTCCTGCTTTGCATGTGGAGGTTTCTATTCACAGTGTTTAAAAGGCAGTTAAAAGTTAGGCAAGCATTTAATTTGGCGGAGTGATTTAAGTCTATTTTCTGCATATTGTTTGTTTTTTGTGGTGTTTTTAAGTGCTTTTTATTATGATTTTTGTTAATGTAATATGTTATTACTTGGTATAGAACTCTGTGACTGCTGTCTGAGATGGGAGCTTTATAAATAAATACATAAACAAACAAACAATCAAATGAATAAATAAACTGACCTTTCATGCAATATTACAATAAGAACAATAGAGCAAGTCAAAAAAGTGCAACCTGAAAAAACAAAATATAATATTTATTTATATTATGCAAATATACACTATCTGCATAAGTCTTTTCAGTTGCCAGTCTTGAAGCTCAGTATGTTCCAAATGCTCCATAAAGAGGCCACTTTAATTCCTCACGATTGACTCACTTTTCATACCTGAGTTGCTTAACCTGCCTTTGCATCATCATTTTGTCTTTTTTCTACATGTATCTGTTTATAGGGAACTTTTTTTGCAATTTTGGCACATTGCCTTTATTTTCTTGATGTTAATAAATTTCTTTTTGTTTTCTCTTTGATGTCACCACTTCATCATTTTGGGTTTCTGTTTTGTTCATGGGCAATGCCATTCTGTGTGGTTTCCTGCTACCTTGTTTATGTCTTCCTATGTGAAATGGCAGCACACAACTATCAGTTTCCTAGATTTAACTATCTCTTCAAAGACCAACAGAATTTGCTAGAATAGTTAGGGAAAAGAAATCCAGGCTAGTGCTGAGACATTGGGCAATACTTTTCTGACTTTATTTCTGTTTTTGCACTTTGGCTATATTGTTTAGTTTAGTTTTCGTTTGTGGGATTCTAAGATCTGCTTGCACCGCTACTGTAATTCGTGCCTTGCTCCTTCTGTTGCTTAAAGTGGTGGACTTAGTGATTTGGTGGCTCTAAGTGAAAACAGATATGGGGAACCACCTCAACACCTATTCGTCCTTATAAAAGCTGGCTCATAAATCATACTGCCTAACAAAAGGTTTAGAACAACATTTATTATAATCAGTAGTTGCTGCAGTCTAATGGAAAAACACACAGACATTTTCAAATTGAAAAACAGTTATTAAAATAAATAGAACAACAGCCTAACAGCAAAACACAAAGTTTTGGTGAAAATACAAAGAGAAAACAAACTGTGGATAAGTAAACTACTTTAAAGCTGTAGATAAGAATAAGAGTGTGTATGTGTGTGTGAGACTGGAGAGCTAAGTTTGTGCTTAGCCTCTATGAGAAGTTGTGCCACCTATCCATATTAGAGAAGTGTTCTACAGACATTTCAAGGTGCCTTAATTGAGCCGATAAATTTCTCCAATTGTGAAGACAGCAACAGAAGCACACTACACTGTTATTTTTCTCATTGTACACCACTCATGATGTACTTATCCTCTCTTCATTTTTAATTGGAATATAATAATTACCATTAGTAAATTGGCAGCCATCATTATTTACAGTATAAACTTTATTTTTCACCTGAAGCAATCCCCTTCTAACCAGTGTGGAACGAGCCCCGGACACAGACAGGCAGACATGGTATTAAGCACCACCAAACGTTTATTTACAGTGCTATTTACAATTAATAAAGTGCACCACAAACCCTCAAGACTCCCCCAAAGTCCAGGCCAGCACCACACTATGCCTCTTTCACTCTTCAGGCCACCTCCTTGCCTCCTCCAAGACCTCGTCTCTTGACCTCCCGATTCCATCCCCCGAATGTTGGGAGGCGGCCCCTTTTATAGCCACCCGGATGTGCTCCAGGTGCCTGGCGGAAGTGCCAGTTGCGTACCCAGAAGCACTCCGGGTGTCCCCGATCCTCTTCCCCCCAGCACTTCCGGTTGTGGCGGAAGTGCTGAGGTCCAGGGCTCTGTAGGCATCAGGGCACCCCCTGGTAGTGACCACAGGCCCCTACAGGGCTGAGCTTCAAAGCTCTCTACCCGTGGTCCCCAAAGCAACCAGGGCGGTCGCCCCCTCATGGTCTGGAGGAGGTGCAAGCCCTCCTCCGGTCCTCCTGGGCGTCCCGGCTGGGTACCACCCCTAGCTGCGTGCCACACCAGTAAACGGCACTCTTTATCTGATAGCAGCAGAAAGCACAGTTCTCATTCATAATGGCAGTGTTGTGTTGGAGAGGAAGAGGTTCACCTACATTTTCATCTATTTTTTCAGAGTCACTTAGGATAGGGGTGCTAGGAATTACAGTGCAAATATTTTAATGTTTCTCTGCATTTTTAGCGGAAGGAAGGTTAGCTTCTAGGGCTGCACACGCAGTACTTGTGTCACCGTATTGTGGGGCAGACTCTGCTGGAGCATGGAAGAAAGAGGTAAGTTTCAGAAGTCTTTCCACAAATTTCATTGTTCTCTTTTTTTTCTTTTATTTGACTGACCCAGACATTTCATTTTGTTGTTGCAAACCTACACTATTAGCCTTTAGGTTTCAATGTTCAGTTTATATGGTAGCTTCTCTAGTTCTTAGAAATGTCTTGTAATTCTTGTAACTGGCTTCCTACTATGCAGGGTCCAAGAATGATGAAATGGTCCACTTTTCCCATGAAGAAGGGAGTAGGTGCATTTAAGCAAGTGGTAAAACGTATACTTTTATTTCATTTTTTAAAAATAAATCCAGGAAACATAAATAATTATCAATAGTTAATTTGTAAGTTTCATTGGCAATTACATCTTTTAAGAGACTTCTAGTGCAGGGCTCTACATAGTTGCTTACCTCACTTCAATGTTATGTCTGCCCCAGCTTGCTTGTCTTGTCATTTGGTCCACGGGTGTTGTGTTCAGTAAAGATTCTTATGCTGTGTTAAAAAGCATATATGGAAACAATTTTAATGTAACCTGTTATGGTTTCACATTTTAAATATGGGAAAGTGTTCTGGTAAATTGAAAAAATTAAAAATATAATCCAACAAGATTTTTAAGAAGAGAGCAGCAGGCATAAGCAAATGTTTCCTCCCAGGGTTTGGCAAAATACTGTAGCTGTCATAAACATCACAAAGGTCTGATACACAGGACACAATTTAATGCTTTAGCCTAAACCAAAATAAAGAATCAAAAGTCAAAAGCAAAATTGTTCTTAATTGCTCAAGCACTTTTCTTTGTGAGTTTTGAGTCTGTGGCCATCTTTCATATAATGGCTATCATGATTGTACGGGTCACTTGGCATGTCCATCACTTGCTTAGCAACAAAACATAGAAACCAAACACACACAAGTTGGCAGGAAAAACAAAGAAGATGGTGGTGCCCATAGAAAAACTAATGCATAGAATTACTGTATTATGTGGCCACAGTTATAATAATGACATTTGTGACAAATTACAACTAAAATATATATTTTACGCAAATGAAACTAAATCACACTATACACATCCATCCATCCATCCATTGTCTCCCGCTTATCCGAGGTCGGGTCGCGGGGGCAGCAGCTTGAGCAGAGATGCCCAGACTTCCCTCTCCCCGGCCACTTCTTCTAGCTCTTCCGGGAGAATCCCAAGGCGTTCCCAGGCCAGTCGAGAGACATAGTCCCTCCAACGTGTCCTGGGTCTTCCCCGGGGCCTCCTCTCGGTTAGACGTGCCCGGAACACCTTACCAGGGAGGCGTCCAGGAGGCATCCTGATCAGATGCCCGAGCCACCTCATCTGACTCCTCTCAATGCGGAGGAGCAGTGGCTCTACTCTGAGCCCCTCCCGGATGACTGAGCTTCTCACCCTATCTTTAAGGGAAAACCCAGACACCCTGCGGAGGAAACTCATTTCAGCCGCTTGTATTCGCGATCTCGTTCTTTCGGTCACTGCCCATAGTTCATGACCATAGGTGAGGGTAGGAACATAGATCGACTGGTAAATTGAGAGCTTCGCCTTGCGGCTCGGCTCCTTTTTCACTACGACTGACCGATGCAACGCCCGCATTACTGCGGATGCCGCACCGATCCGCCTGTCGATCTCACGCTCCATTCTTCCCTCACTCGTGAACAAGACCCCGAGATACTTGAACTCCTCCACTTGGGGCAGGATCTCGCTCCCAACCCTGAGAGGGCACTCCACCCTTTTCCGGCTGAGGACCATGGTCTCGGATTTGGATCACTATACACATTCCTGACAGAAAAATACTGTATTAATAAGAGAGCTTATTACCATTGTTGTCACTTCTTCTTTTTATTATTATTTTACTAGCTGTACCTCCCAGATCCATCCACGTAGTAGTGAAACAGAACAAATTTAAAAATCAATAAAAATATTTTAAAAATGTAATTTGTATTGAGAACAATTTATACTGATAGCTTTCCTATCCAAGGGCCTCTTGATATACAATATTTTTGGTTTTGTTATCAGGTCCAAGGACATAGAGGTTTCTGGGGGCAACTAACCCGGGAGAAAGCAACGTAAAGTTGACCATGCGAGAAGCCGGGTGAGCTAAGATCAACCCCTGCCAACTTGAGTGTCTGTCCCTGGGCCTTGTTAATTAACATTGCAAAGCAAAACTTCACTGGGAACTGTAATCTGTTGAATTGAAAGGGCATGTCCGTTGCGATTAGAGGAATGCAAGGGATTAAAACCCTCTCACCAACGGCACATCCTGTGATGATTATTGCCTCTGTGATGTTGTTCTGAAGCTGACAGACCCTGAGATGGGTATCATTGAAAAGTTTGGGTGGGCTCAGGTTTGTCAAAAGGATAATCGGTGCTCCTACTTTCAATGCAAGTTGTGAGGCGGTATGCTGGGAGGATAATGGAATTTAAAAATGTTGTAGGATAATGAACTGAATTGTTGTGTATTTATTGAAGTGTATGTCCGAGACAGCGTGTCAAATAATTTGAGCATCAATTGATTAATTTTATGCCTCCCCCTCCCCTCCTCCCACAGCCTCTCTCTTCGCTTTGCGCTTATAAATCAGTACTGCAAGAGAACTATGATACTTATCACAATGAGAGAAGCTGCAAAATGAACCGGAATGTTCAAGCAAATTATAGAAAAAACCCGATCTAAATCCGTTAAGTAGTTCTCTCGTGAAACGCGGAAAGATATACTGACAGACAGGCAGACAGAATGACGTGGAATTTTTTTTTATATAGAGATATTTAGTTTCCATCATTATCCAAGGTGGTTTGTAAGATAAATATACATGACAACAATTTTAAGATATCTTTTTTACAGCTGGCACACAGACAAATTTAGTGAAATACAATTAAATTAGAGTCACACAATGAATCAGAGGTGGCAATTAAACCAGCACTCTGTGATGTTAATTCCAGTTCCTTAGGCACTAGGCCATAGTTCTTAACCCTATCCTCGCTTAGGCTCCCTGTGCAATTTTTATTACGTTTTTCAGCTATTACTTGGGTTACCTCTTGTGACGAGCTCCTTCTTACAGTGTACTGACTCTTGCATTTTCCAGGCCACGTTCTTTTTCCTCTCATCCATCTGCTACTATCTGCTCCATCCTATTCAGTGTCTCAGTCAGTTACTGCTTTCTACTGTGTTCATCTGAGTCACAGAAGTAACACTTGTGCTAGAAGCTCAGCAAACAGTACAAAGTGACTATTGTAGACAGTGTTGACAGCAGAGTCTGACTGTAGCATTACACCCAACTTTTGCTTTGAATTTGATCTTGCCTATAATTTAACTTTGTATATTTCATAATAGAAATGCTGTTAAAAATAATCATCAATGTTTGAAAAAAACAATGCATTGATGTGAAGAAAGTTAAATGATAATTTTCTTAATCTAAATTCTCAAAGTGGCCCTCACAGAGAACAGCAAGGTGAAACTAAATAATGAAAATCAATAACTACAGCAATTGGAACAAATGCACAGTACTGAGGGGATCCCATCTTCTTTCCATAAACAACATTCAATTGGAAGCTCAAGAACTTACAGATAGGAGAAATAAGGTCAGCTGAGTGATGTGTAAATCATATAGTACTTTCTAGTTCAATTTAGAAGTGCGACTCAGTAAAAAGGAACCATCCTGTACCTACTTGTAGGCACATCATTCATGTCTAATTAACATGTCTGAATGTAGCACTACATGCTCTCTTGTATTATTATTATTAAAGTCATCCGCCAGTTTGGAAACAGTATACACTGCATGCACTCCGAAAGAAATGCCATTTCCCCGTGCCATCTTTCCATATTTCAGAATAGACCTTTAGCAGTATCATTTATTTTATATCCACCTAGACCAGAATCCTGTAGGTGTCAGTCTGTCATTCCCCTGTTTCATTATGAGTTTGAAGGAGTATCTTGCCTAATTATACACGTTGATGGCTATACTGTCATCCCAAAGAACTTGGCAGGCTGAATCTTTCCTTTTTAAAAGTATTATTGCTCATATGTATTTTTGGTAACCTTAAGACTATAGACTTATATCTAGTCTGCTCATTGCCTCACATCATTGATATCCTACAAGGCAAGTGATTTCTGCTGTGTGGATACTGATGTAAAGGACAGATTCCAATAAATTCCTTCACAATCCGGAGCTACAATTCACATTAAACATTTGAACAAAAGAGGTTGCATCAGTTATAAATACAGTATGGAATATCTGTGTCTTAGCCTCACCAGATGTGCTCCATTCACATGTACCTAGGAGACCATTTTCATGTCTGCTGTTCTTATATATTGATTCCTTTACAAGATGTGTATTAGCAATAATTGTTTTACTATTTCCAGGTAATTATATTAGAAGATGTCTCCAGTGTCATTGTTTCATTCTACACTAATTCTTATAAACACACAATGTTTCTTTACAATGGTTCTGTAGATATTAAATGAAAACAGTGGCAACTAAGCTCAGTTCCAGGTTTGGTTCATAGTCAGATCCTCAGTATTCATTGATTTCAGCTCTTAAATTTGATCCAGTGTGAGTGTGGTTGTATATGCATGAATGTTTGTGTATGCACTCACTGAGATGAACTGCCACCCTGTAGCTGTTTCCTGCCTTGTACCCAATGGTTTCAAATTAGGCTCTGGCCCTTTGTGGCCCTGAAATGAATTTCTGACAATGTTACATTATGTCATGGTCCATTACTACTTATATCACCATGTCTATCCTTGTCAGGCCAGTTTTTTTTTGTTTTAAGATTTTTACTTCATTTTTGTTCTGCCCAACTCTTCACTTTTTCAATGCACACATGGTGAAGACTCTAAAACTCTGAGAGACAGAGAGCGAGAGAGAGAAAGAGGGGTTGGAAGCATGAACATTATATATTTAACTTTGTTCTTACATTTAGCATTGAAGTAATCATGACCATTTTCTTTAGCAGTTCCGCACATCTTTTTTTATTACTGATTTGGTGCCTTCTCCTTTATACCATCTCATTTACACTGTCTGCCAAGTTTATAAGATTTGCCTGCTTCTAAAAAGCTGACTCAGTTACATTTGCACAGTGTCACCTGATGGAAGAAACCTGTGAATTTGCATAACTGACTTTCGCAGTTTGTGCCCTGTTCAACAGAATTATAAATAGAGTTTGCAGCTTTTTTTGTTGTGGCTATTGTACTGTATGCAGAGATTGTAAATACTGATAAGAAATAAAAGAGCAAAGAACACTGAATACAGATTCCCTTGTGTTTAAGAACAGCTGTTTGTGTCAAAAATAGAACCCTGTGGGGAGAAGGAGTGCGCCATTATACTGAGAGGTGGGGTGCCATTTAAAGAAATCAAGAAAAATAGAACTGTACTGGGAAGTGCCCCAAAATGTCAATTTTACAGACACACAAGGCAGACCCTGCCGAAGGATAGTGGCTGATAGCAAAGCAGGGCCACATTATCTTTTAAGTCAAGTCAATTGTATTTATAGAGCACATTTAAAACAACAGCAGTTGACAAAAGTGTAGTACAGTTGTCATAAATACATCTATAAATATTTAGATAAATAATTGCATCAAAATAAATAATATATAAAAAAAATATTGTTTGCATGCAAGTTTAAAAAGTTAAGGCAAAAGGAAAAAATTTTCAGACTGGATTTAGAAGTGATCAGTGTTGGTGCTGATCTAATATAGAAAGGTAAACTATTCCAAAGCTTAGGGGGCACAGTCCCTTCAAAGCTTAAGTCTAAATCTTGGCACGACTAGTAACTTGTGGTCAGAGGACCTAAGAGATCACAAGGAAGAGTAAGAGTTCAGTAAGATAAGTGGAGGCTAAACCATTCAGAGACTTAAAAACAAACAATACAATTTTAAACTCAATCCCATAGCGAACTGGAAGCCTGTGAAGAAAATCTAAAATTAGTGTGATGTGATTATTTTTTGTGTTCTGAACTAGCTGAAGATGAGCAAGGGATGCCTGATTAACTCCAGTTTATAGTGAGTGCAGTATTCAAGAAGAGATAAAAGCATGAACTAGTTTAATCTGCAGAAAGAGAAGGCTTGACTTTAGCTAACACCTTGAGCTTACAGAACCTGGCTCTAACAATGGAGTTCATTTGTCAAATTTCAGGGCATTATCAAAAATCAAAGCAAGATTTTTTTTGAAGGTTTTACAGTAGGTTGTCAGAGGTTACTTGCAGGAGCACAGGTAATATCTGAAGGCCTAAAACATGCAATCTCTGTTTTTTTTTGTCATTTAGACTAAGAAACTTTAGTGATATCTATATTTTAATGTCTTTCACACATTCCAACATGAGAATTTGCTTTCTTTCAGTGGATGATATGTGTATGTATCATCTGCATAGCAAAGAAATTTAAAAGATGGATCCTAAAGGTAACATGTACAGTGTAAGAAGAATAGGCCCAAGGATGGAGTCTTGAGGGGCATCACAGATGAGAGGAGCTGAGAAATTGGAGAAATTATTTGGCTGACTTAAAAATGTCTGCCTGTTAGTGATGACTTGTACTATTCCAAAGCAATATCTTGGATTCCCACATGCTGCTCAAGACTGCTTTTAACCACCCATCTATCCATGTAACATGTTTGATTCAATTTAGGGTCACAGGTAAATATCAGATGCTATAATTAATTGAATTACATTTATATTTGTTCACTTAGCAGACACTTTTATGCAAAGCAACTTAGAAAAGAGGACAACTTAATCAAGTGTACTTCAGTCTAGCGACTGTTTTTTCAAAGGAGAGTTAAAAAACAAGGTTACAACATTGACCATCACAAGTGAAGAACTCTAAACCAAACAGAATGATGCAAGACTAGTTACTGTTATCTTAACTATTAAGTACCCCACATGAAATCTATAATGAATTAGAAAGATATTAACAGAACAAGAGAGTCTTCAAATGCTTCTTAAACACACTGAGGAGACCAGTTCAGAAGCAGATGGGCAGCACATTCACCAGCGTCACAAGGATGGACTGAGATTTAATGCCATATGGAGATGTTATTACCAGATGCCATTCATTAGCAGGGAGTAGGAGCATAGGACTTTGTTAGTGTCTCCATATGCACAGGTGCTGACTCACTGAATACTCTGTAGGTGAGCATGATGTATTTGAACTTAATGTGTGCAACAACAGGGAGCAAAGTGTAGAGACTTGAAAAGAGGAGTGACATGTGTCCATCTTGGCTGAGGGAACAAAAGATATGCTGCTTCATTTTGAATCATCCGAATTGACGTAGTAACACATGCAGTCACCCCTGCCAATAAAGAGTTGCATTAATCCAGATGTAATAAGACTAATGCCAGGTGCACTGGTTGTCCTGTGTTTTTTGTCAGATATAGTCTGAGAGTTAGAGTGATTCTGCATGAACAAGAAGCAGGTGCAATGTAATCAGTGAAGGATAGCTAGGCATTGATTATCAACCTAAGGTTGAGTACTGACTTCATCTGTGTTAATGATAATGAACCAAGCTTTACAGAGACAGTTTGTTGAATATATAGACTGGCTGGGGTAACAAGAAGCTTGGTCTTTGCTAGGTTGATCTATGAGTGAGATATTCTGAGATTCTAGCTGATGAGGTGTGGTCCTCTGGATTGAGCAATAAAGTTGTGTATCTTTGGCCTAGCACTGATATGAGAATCCACTGGACTTGATGACAGAACCTAGGTGGCAGGCAAATAGAAGAGGAGAGGACTGAGCAAAAATCATTGGGGCAAAGCTGTGCCTGCCTGATGCAATTTTGGCATATGTCTTCTCCAGGAAACACAGAAGGATCTGGATTCAAAATATTTGACAGTAGTCCCAGCGATGCCATGGTCTGAGAGGGTGACAAGTAGGATATGATGGCTATATTAACTAGAACAATGGCTTTTCAAAAGCTATGAATGACAATAAGACAGACAAAGTTGTATTTTGTATGTTATCTGCTCTTCCTAGTTCACATGAAAATGAATAAATAATTATATTTATAGAGTGCTTTTCTAGCTACTTACTCAGAGTGCTTCATATATTGGGGAGCCATCTATGTGCAGCATCCACATGGGTAATGCAACAGCAGCCATCATTGCACCAGTATGCTTACCACACATTAGTTATTAAGTGGTGAAGGGGTGAGAGAAATAGCCAATTAGAGACAGGGGATGATTAGGGGGCCAGGATAGATGAGACACTAATGAGCAATTTAGCAAGGAAATCAGGGTACACCCTGCTCTTTTAGGAAGATGCCCAGAGATATTTTACGACCACAGAGAGTCAGGCCCTCAGTTTACACCATTTTGTACAGCATAATGTCCCTGTCACCACACTGGGGCATTGAGATCCACACCCAGACAAAGAGTAAGTGCATCCTGCTGGCCTCACCAAATTCTCTTCCTGAAGCAACCCAAGCTTTTCCTAAATAACATTTATTTCTATAGTTCATTTTCGTAACAATTGTAAAGCTCAAAGTGCTTTACAAGATGTCAAAGAAGTAGTTGCATGCCAAGAAAAACACATTAAAATTAGACAAGAATAATAATGCATAAATGGTATACACAAATTTATAATGCACACTTAAATAAGGTAGATGAGATAGATATATAATTAGGAGAGTTAATTAGGAGTTCTTAAATATAGATTTTTTAAAGTCTCTAAATGATAGTCCAATGATAAGGTCAATTGGCCTGGGTGAACAGAAAAAAAAACTCCAGTTAAGATGGAGAAAAAAAGGAAAAAAAATAACAAAATCTGTAAAGGCTTTGGCCAAAAGACCACCCAGCTCCCACTTGGCATTCTGAATAGCATAAATGTTTTTAAGTAGTTTTATATTGTGTTTAAGGCTTCGTCTTAAAGGATTTGAAGCAGTGGGTCTCGAAGCAGGAAATGATTTCTTTTTTCTTGCAAAAATTCAAATATCACAGGTGGCTATACTGGAATGTTATCAGGTGGTGGTGGTGCAGAACACCACCACAGAATAACTAGAAAAGAAAACTGATAAAAGGAACGATTGTGGATTCAAGAGTATGATATATCTTTTTTATAAAGGGTAGAACTAAAATCAAGTTACTAAAGGCCAATTTAAAAAAGTGGGTTTTTAAGAGTTTTTTTTTTAAATGATCCACAGTGTTAGCCTGGCATATACTGTATCTATTGGTAAAATATTCCAGTATTCCAGATTTATAGTGCAGATGAGCAGAAGGCTGCCTCACCATTTCTTTTATGTTTGGCTCTTAGGATAATAAGCGGACTGCTCTTAGGATATCTAAGATTATGAGCTGGAGTGTAGGGGGAAAGGCACTCTAAAATATAAGAAGGAGCAAGACTATTTAATGCTTTATATACCATTAGTAGTATTTTAAAGTCAGTTCTAAAAGATAAGGCTAAGCAATGTAATGATGCTAAAACTGGTGAGATTTTCTATTTCTGGTCAAGATTTTTGCTGCTACTTTCTGGACTAACTGCAACCGATTGATGTCTTTCTTAGGTAGACCAGTTAGGAGCATGTTACTGTAATCTAGCCAATTAAAAACAAAAGCGTAAATTAATTTCTCAACATCTTGAAATTTAATAAGAGACCTACCTTTTGCAGTTTTCCTAAATGGAAAAATGCAACCTTAGTAGTAATATATAATTTAAAGTTTAGGTCAGAGTCCATGATTACATCTAAATTCTTTACTTCTGATTTCTAATTCTTAGGGATCAAGTTTATTTCTAATACTCTCATTGCTTCCATTTTTGCTAAGGACTAATATTTCCCTTATTGAACTTGAGGAAACCACTTCTCATCCATTCAGAAATACAAAACAGACATTACATCAGAGAGTCCAGAGCATTAGGGTTATCAGGTGTGATAGAAAGGTAAAGCTGCATGTCATCTGCATAGCTGTGTTAGCTTACGCTGTGTTTTGAAGCAATCTGGCTTCATGGGAGCACATAGATTGAGAATAATAGCGGGCTCAGAATAGAGCCTTGTGGTAAGCAATATACAATATAATGGATCTCTGAACTACAAACTCCACAACTAACAAAGAATTTTCTACCTTTTAAATTAGACTGAAACCAATTTAAGACACTTCAATACACTCTCAACCAAGTTACAGATGACAATTAAAGTTGACTTGTTGGATTCTATCCATCTATTCATTTGTGGATTTTTTTTTTTTTTTTATTGCACTGCTCAGAATTCTGGATGGTATTCTGGCACCAATGGGCAAAGCCAGACTTGGATGGCTTACCAGTCTACTGGTGAGTAGACACATTCTTACACACACTCACTATAAATATAAATCAGTATCTGATTGGACTATGAGAGGAACGTTTAGTCCTAGAGACTATGCCTTCTTCTTCTTCTTTCGGCTGCTCCCGTTAGGGGTTGCCACAGCAGATCATCTGTCCGCATATCAATTTATCAAAATTTTACACCAGATCTATGCCTGTAAAACAAATAAATGAGAAATGTCCATTTGCACCAAAAAGACTCAATATTATTCGATTAGTCTTCATTTTATGTTTCTGGTAAAGAAACTAAATGAAAAATCTTGCCATCTGTTGTGCAGGGAAAATTGATGTTTGCCCTTAAAACATAACAGATCACTTGTCTTTTAGGTCACCCATGAACCATAAGCCTGTTAACCATATTCATTCATAATCCAAGTTATTAGAAACATTCCACAAAAGGTTATTCATCTTTCTGAACATTTTTTACAATCACTAGTAGCATTTCTAATGCCTTTCAACAAGTAAAAATGTCAGTGCACAATTTAGTTGTTCACTTACTATGTATGTGCAGACATACAGTACAGCAGAATGGTGATGAAGGAAAATAGCAATTTAATAACACAGTAATAAGTACAAAAAACAAAAATCAGCTGTCAAAAGAATAGGCCATTCAAGCTCAGATAGCCAAGTTCTCATTTATTTGTCATGACTAAAACAGTGTTAAAGGGAAAGTTGACAGACATTGACTGAGTTGTAAATGAATCCAAGACTCTGATGCAGTATACCATCTTTCTACACACTATTGGAATAAGCAGGTTTGGAAAATATTTTACCAAATGCAAAAAAAAACAATAATGAATAAATGAAAGATTTTCAGGATTTCAGTGTCAAGCATTTTACAAGGACAAAGACACATTTTTCCTTGATTTACCCCTCTGCTCCACAGTGTACAATTACAAATCAAACAATTTAGACGAGATTAAAGTGCACATTGCAGGCTTGGCTTTAAGGGTATTTGTGTACATTTCTGTCACACCATGTAGAAATGACAACACTTTTTCTACACGGTCCCCCCATTTCAGAGCACCATAATGTTTGAGATATAGCAACGGTAGATATATTAAAGCAGCCACATCTTTACTTTGTTGCATATCCCTTGAATTGTAATGACTGCTTGAAGTCTGTGATTCATAGGCATTACAAAGTGCTGGGTATCTTCTCTGGTGAGGCTCTGCCAAATTCTTATGCAGCTCTCTTTAGTTCCTGCTTGTTTCAGGGGCTTGTCCTCTTAAATTTTCTCTTCAGCATATGGAAGTCAAGCTCAATTGGATTTAAATTGGCTGACTGGCTTGGCCATTCAAGAATTTTCCATTTTTTATCTTTGAAAAACTCCTGTGTTGTCTTACTAGTATGTTTGAGATCATTATCTTGTAGGATAAAGCACCATCAAATAAGTTTGGAGACATTTACTGGAACTTGAGCAGATAAGATGTTTCTATACACCTCAGAATTCATTTTGCAACTGCTGTCAGCATTTATATCATCAAGGAAAATACTTTTCCCAGTACCTGTACCATCCATACATGCCCAAGCCATAACATGCCCACCACCATGTTTAACAGATGAGGTGGTATACTTTGGATCTCGAGCTGTTCCTTTTTGTCTCCACACTGTGCTCTTGCCATTACTCTGACACAGATTAATATTTGTCTCATCTGTCCACATGACCTTTATCCAGAATTCTGCCGGCTCTATAAAGTACCTTTTTGCAGACTGTAATCTGGCCATCTTGTTTCTATGGCTAACTACAGTCATGGCCGAAATTATTGGCACCCCTGGAATTTTCACAGAAAATGCACCATTTCTCCCAGAAAATTATTGCAATTACAAATGTTTTGGTATACACATGTTTATTTCCTTTATGTGCATTGGAACAACACAAAAAAACAGAGAAAAAAAAACCAAATCTGACATCATGTCACACATATCTCCAAAAATGGGTCGTACAAAATTATTGGCACCCTTTCAAAATTGTGGGTAAATCATTTTATTTCAAGCATATGATGCTCGTTTGAACTCACCTGTGGCAAGAAACAGGTGCTGGCACTATAGCAATCACACCTGAAGCCAGTTAAAATGGAGAAAAGTTGACTCAGCCTTTCTGTTGTGTGTCTGAGTGTGCCACACTAAGCATGGAGAACAGAAAGAAGAGCAGAGAATTGTCTGAGGACTTGAGAACAAAAATTGTTGAAAAATATCAACAGTCTCAAGGCTACAAGTCCATCTCCAGAGATCTTCATGTTCCTTTGTCCACTGTGCGCAATATAATCAAGAAGTTCACAACACATGGCACTGTAGCTAATCTCCCTGGACGTGGACGGAAGAGAAAAATTGATAAAAGACTGCAACAAAGGATAGTCCGAATGGTGGATAAACAACCCCAATCAACTTCAAGACATATTCAAGCTGTTCTGCAGACTCAGGGTGCAACAGTGTCAGCTCGAACTATTCGTCGACATCTGAACGAAATGAAACGCTATGGCAGGAGAGCCAGGAGGACCCCACTGCTGACACAGAAACATAAAAAAGTCAGACTGGAGTTTGCCAAGATGTACTTGAGGAAGCCAAAATCCTTCTGGGCGAACGTCTTGTGGACAGATGAGACCAAGGTAGAGCTTTTTGGTAAAGCTCATCATTCTACTGTTTACAGAAAATGGAATGAGGCCTACGAAGAAAAGAACACAGTACCTACAGTCAAACATGGTGGAGGATCTAAGATGTTTTGGGGATGTTTTGCTGCCTCTGGCACTGGATGCCTTGACTGTGTGCAAGGCATCATGAAATCTGAAGACTACCAAAAGATATTGGGGCACAATGTAGGGCCCAGTGTCAGAAAGCTGGATCTGTGTCAGAGGTCATGGGTGTTCCAGCAGGACAATGACCCCAAACATACCTGTGAAAGACACTCAGAAATGGTTGAAGACAAAGCGCTGGAGAGTTCTGAAGTGGCCAGCAATGAGTCCGGATCTAAATCTGATTGAACACTTATGGAGAGATCTCAAAATTGCTGTTGGGAGAAGGCGCCCTTCAAATCTTAGAAACCTTGAGCAGTTTGCAAAAGAAGAGTGGTCGGAAATTCCAGTTGAGATGTGTAACAAGCTTGTTGATGGTTATAGGAAGCGCTTGATTTCAGTTATTTTTTCCAAAGGGCGTGCAACCAAATATTAAGTAGAGGGTGCCAATAATTTTGTCCAGCCCGGTTTTTGAGTTTTGTGTGAAATGATGTCAGATTTGGCTTTTTTTCTCTGTTTTTTTGTGTTGTTCCAATGCACATAAAGGAAATAAACATGTGTATACTAAAACATTTGTAATTGCAACAATTTTCTGGGAGAAATGGTGCATTTTCAAGGAAAATTCCAGGGGTGCCGATAATTTCGGCCATGACTGTACTGGTTTTCATCTGGCAGTGTGGCCTCTGTATTTCTGTTCATTAAGTTTTCTGTTGATAACATATAAATATATGCCTCCTGAAGACTGTTTCTGATATGTTAAACAGAAAAGATGGCGCCGACTGTTGTGGCTGGCCGTCTACTCATCTCGCTAGTCTATGTTTTAACTTTGTTTTTATGTTTTAGTTTATCCCAACAGCCATTGTCCTACGATCGTGAGTCTTTACTCAACATATTTTCTGGCTTGTTTTCCTCTCAATTTTCATCTCCTGATGGGATTTTTTGTGAACCTCCACCTTTGTTTTATTCATCTGCTTAACACCACCTGGACGCCGGTGTTCACCTGTATCAGTGAGTTGAATGCCCCTAGGAGATGCAAACGCACCCGCCGCCATCGTGGAAAAAGAGCCGGAATTGCTGTTAAACAATACCAACTCAAGTCCCAGAGCTTTGATTCCCGATGCCTGCGAGTCGTCTATGACCCATCTTCTCCTGCTCAGGACTCCATCCCTGGTTCATGGGCACTGGACACCGGATTTAAGTTCTCCATTTCTAGGTGGCATCACTTTTCCTCGGTGTGCTCTCGGGGAGTAAACGCTGCATTTCTTCGCACGCTCACCCGTGCTCATCCCGCAACAAGCTCTTCTACTTCTATCAAGGCTTCTCTCTTGAATGTGAGATCAGTGTCTAATAAAACTTTTATTCTGCAAGACTTTATTACCTCAAATAATCTGGATTTCTTCTTCATCACTGAAACCTGGATTTGAAATGGTGACTCTTCATGTTTTACTGACTTGGTACCATCAGGTTATTCATTTTTAAACTCTCGGCGGCTGACTTGTCGTGGAGGGGGCATTGCCACTATTTTTAAAAGTATGTTTTTGTGTCAGAGCCTTACAAAGGGTCTGTTTAGCAGCTTCGAACTGCAACTTTTCTAAGTGTGTAGCTCCCCTTCTTTGTTGTTTGCCATGGTTTATAGACCTCCTGTATTTAATGATACCTTCATTTCTGAATTCTCTGATCTCCTGGATGATATCACCCTCTCCCATGACAAAGTATTTATTGTTGGTGATTTTAACATTCACGTTTCTTGTCAATTGAAACCTTTGGTTAATGACTTTTTATCACTATTGGACTCTGATTTTGTCTGATTAAATCTGATTTTATCCAGCATATTAATACGCCAACTCACTCTCTCGGTCACACTCTTGATCTCATTCTTACTCGTGATATTTCAGTTATTAATATTGATTTATGTGATGTTTCTTTCACTGATCACTTTTCTATAATGATGGATATGAATATTACTGTTGATGTCCCATCTACTAGCTGTGGTCCACGCTGTGCTTGCTTTTTAAATTCTTCTATTATATCCGAATTTAAAACCATATTCTCTAGTCTTGATGTGCATGTCCAAAATAATGGTATCGATGATTCTGTCTTAAATTTTAATTCTTATTGTAAAATGATTTTAGACTCAATTGCTCCGCCCAAGATACACAGTAATAAGGGAAGACCTGCTCCCTGGATAAATGATACTATGCGATTGCTGCGCTGCGCCTGTCAAGCTGCTGAACGGCGTTGGAAAAAAGATGGACTGATTGTTTCTAAACAGATTTTTAGGACTTCTCTATTCAACTTCCAGGAAGCCATTAAGAAATTTAAACATGATTTCTTTGCTGATTTAGTATCCCGTCACTCTAAAAATCCTAGGGTCTTATTTAATTCAATTAATTCTGTGATGGGATTAAATAGCACTGTTCATTCATATGAACAGTTTCTATCATTCTTTGTCAGCAAAATTGATACTATCCGCTGTGGCATTGGTCAAACTGGGTATGAACTTCCTACTGTTAAACAGGGCATTGTCTAAGAATCCTTTGATCTAGTCTCACTTTCACAGTTAAAAAGAACTATTGACACCCTTAAACCAGCTCCCAGTCCTCTCAATATTGTTCCACCACGTCTCTTAGTGGAAGCCTTTGATGTTTTGGGCCCATCTTTACTAGCCATTATCAATGATCCTATAAGTGTGGAGGTTGTACCCTCATTTTTTAAACATGCTGCGGTCTGTCCCTGTCTAAAAAAGGCAGAATTAGATCTTGGAGTTTTAGCCAATTTTCGCCCAATTTCCCAACTGCCATTTCTGGCTAAAATTCTAGAAAGAATTATTTATAATCAATTGGTCGATCACCTTAACTCCAATAATTTATTTGAGATCTACCAATCCGGCTTTAGGCATTTTCATGGTGTTGAAACGTCCCTCCTGAAAGTATTCAATGACATCTCTATTATTACAGACTCAGGTGACGTGGCAGTCCTTCTCCTCCTTGACCTGTCCGCTGCCTTTGACACTATTGACCATGAGATATTGCTGATGCGGCTTGAACATCTTGTGAGGCTTAAAGGGGCCGCTCTTAATTGGTTCAGGTCATATTTAACTCGTAGACACTTTTCAGTGACTTTAAATTCCTCTTTTTCGTCTACTGCTCCTCTTAAATATGGTGTTCCTCAGGGATCCATTTTGGGTCCTATTTTATTCTCTATATACCTTCATCCTATTGGAGATATTTTTAGGAAATTTAACATTTCTTTTCACTGTTATGCTGATGATACACAGGTTTATATTCCTGTCTGCAACTCTGCAATAAATCAACTACACAACTGTCTTTCTGAACTAAGATCTTGGACGGCTAATAATTTTCTTGATCTGAATCAAAATAAAACAGAGGTGCTTATAGTGGGTCCATCAGCTAAAGCCCAAATTGGTCTTGGACTTCTCGGCTCTTTCTCTGTCTTTTGAAAACCTCAAGTCCGCAATCTTGGTGTTACCTTTGACAGTAACCTCTCTTTTGAGAAACAAGTAAATTCTGTAGTCAAGAGTTGCTTTTTCCAGCTTCGTCTATTAGGTAAGATCAAGCCTTTTTTTATCTTCTAGGGATCTTGAGAAAGCTACTCATGCTTTTATTTTTTCTCGCCTTGATTACTGCAACTTGCTGTATTCTGGGATTAGCAAATCCCTGATACACAGGTTACAGTTGGTCCAAAATGCTGCCGCTCGGTTTCTGGTTGGGGCAAGAAAGTATGATTCTGTTTCTCCTATTTTATCTTCTTTACACTGGCTGCCTGTCAGTTTTCAAATTGATTTTAAAATCTTGTTGCTAGTTTTTAAATCATTACATGGGCTTGCTCCTGCCTATTTATCCGAATTGTGTGTTTTTCACCAGCCATCCAGAGTGCTTAGATCTTCTGGTCAGTTGTCTCTTGTTGTCCCTCATACCAAGTGTAAAACTAAGGAGGACGGGGCTTTTGCAGCTGTCGCACCTCACCTGTGGAACTCTTTACCTCATCATATAAAGGAGTCGGCTACAATTGAACTGTTTAAAACAAGATTAAAGACTCATTTCTATTCACTTGCATTCCGTGACCTTTAGTAATATGGTTGGTTCCTCACTGTGATTATATAACATCACTTCTATTTATTATTTATGTTATTTGTTTGTTTTTTCTTTTATTCTATTATTGTAAAGCACTTTGGCCACAGCATTCCTATGTTGTTTTAAATGTGCTATATAAATAAATTGACATTGACATGTTGGACAAGAGTGTTGGGGCTTTTTCTTTACCATAGTGAGGACTCTTCTGTTATTGGCCATGGAGGTCTTCCTTAGCCTTCTAGTCTCTTTGCAATTATTGAGCTGACCAGTGCGTTCTTTCTTCTTAATGATATTCCAGACAGTTGATTTAGGTAATTCTAAGGTTTTACTGATGTGTCCAATGGGTTTATTCTTGTTTTTCAGCCTCATAATGACTTCTTTCACTTTCATTGGCATAGTTGTTATCCTCATGTTGAACAATGGCATCTATAGACTCCAAAGGTAGTATGTAGGTAGAAGCAAGCCTAGGTATCTTATGCCTCCACTGATGATGCAATGAAACACATCTGAGAAATCACAAACACCTGTGACACCAATTGACCCAAACATTAAAGTGTGCTGAAATGGGAGGGGGGGGGGGGGGGAACATGTAGAAAATGTTTTGTCATTTCTACATGGTGTGACAGAAATGTCTGCAAATACCCTTAAATTAAAGTCTGCAATGTGCACTTTAATGACATCTGAATTGTTTGATTTGTAATTTTAAACTTCGGAGCACAGGGGTAAATCAAGGAAATGTGTCTTTGCACTGTATGTATCTCCCCACCAAATTCATTTTAAAACTACCTCCAGCATTACTTATTACTTTCATAATTTTAATTATTTCTTTTACATCTTCTTTTAATTTATTTCTGCTTAGCCTGAATAGATTCAGCTTCTTCCATATTTCTTCACAGCTTGTACACTGCAGTTCAGATTTTAATCTAGCGGCTCTCGTAACATCCAAACCAAAACTGCATACAGAATTCCAGAAGTATTCACACAGCTTGCATAAACTACTCTATAGTGCACTATATACCACAGAATCATATCAATCTTTTTAATTGTTTATAAGCTATAAAGTAATGGTCAATAATTGGTCTAAAAGGAGTCGAGTCTTTTTGCTTTATAACTTTCTAGCTCTAAACCCTCATCTTGCAATAATACTATCAAATAGTTTTCCTTCCTATATGGAAATAAAGTTAATTAGTCACATATCAGCCCAAATGTTTATTTGATGTGGGCAATGTGTGGGCATTTTTTCTGACTATGGGATATTTCATACGCTATCTAATTTATTGTCACTTGGAAATTCAACAAGCTTATTTGTTACAATTTCATCAAAAGTAAATCATTTATACAGTATACTTTAAATAAAAAAGCAGCCTTCTCAGCACTAATTCCTGTGGGGATCCCATTTAATACCTCAAAAATTTAGTAAAGGAACCTCACAATATCCATCTATCCATTTTCCAACCTGCTGAATCCGAACACAGTGTCACGGGGGTCTGCTGGAGCCAATCCCAGCCAACACAGGGCACAAGGCAGGAACCAATCCCGGGCAGGGTGACAACCCACTGCAGGGCACACACAAACACAGGCCAATTAGCATCGCCAATCCATCTAGTCTGCATGTCTTTGGACTGTGGGAGGAAACCGGAGCGCCCGGAGGAAACCCACATAGACACGGGGAGAACATGAAAACTCCACACAGGGAGGACCCGGGAAGTGAACCCGGGTCACCTAACTGCAAGGCAGCAGCGCCACCACTGCACCAGCCTCAAGTGACTACACTTACAGAAAGTGTCTGCTAACACACTTGGGCTCGGCTAGTGCTGGGAATGAAGATGAACCCTGCAAACTGGTAGACAGACAGTGGTTCAAGAACTGTGTAAGAACACAGTAGAGTTTATTTTTGCTTAACCTCAACTTTGTGCACATATTGCTCTTTTATGTATCTCTCTGTAATGAGGTTTATTTGTTCATCCTCCTTTCCATTATTCTGATAGTAGTGGGTTACAATGAGGATAACCCATTCCTATTACAACTGCTACATTCTGGCAGTGTGACAATCATGATTAATGCACCTTCCTTACAGTGACAGCTGAAAATATTTTATACATAATATAAATTAAAGGTTAATATATAATATAATGACCTTTTTAAAAGTGTCATCTTTTAAAATGAATCATTCCAGTAATGGTGCTTTTTGCTTTTTTATGGATTTTTTGTTTTTCCCAGCAGCACACAGCTCTGTGTAATCGTAGTAATATGATCCAAATGTCTCATGCACCCACTAGTATGATACTAACCTTTTAAATAATAAAAGCAACAGAAAAAAAAATATTTAGAGTATTTACCTTCTACTTATCAGAATGTTGGATTTCCTGTCTTCTATCTTCATTACAGTTCACCTCCTCCATGACCATTCTCCATTCATCTATCCATCCATTTTCTGAATTTGCTTGTTCCAGTGAAGGTCTGCAGGGGACAAAAAACTAACTTGTCAACAGAGGGCTCAAGTCAGGAATAAACTATGGACAGGGCACTCCATCACAAGGCACAGTCATTCAAATATGCAGTTGCACATGAAATTAACACATCTTTAAAAAATATGAAGAAAACTGAAGTACATGGACAGACACTGGCAAAATGAGCAAACTCAATAGAGACAGTAACTAGGACACAGTTTGAACCCATTCACCTAGAACTACAGCCTCCCAGCAGCCTCCTATAATTTCTAAGGCTAAATATCATCTTGATCCCTTGTAGTACAGACATTTTTAGAACGTTCTGGTACAGAAGTGAGCATTTCTCCTCTTAAGACTGCGCCACCTCAAGTGACTTGGATATCATCATGCCACCATTGTTCCTGGAACAATATAAAGAATATCATTCAGCACAGTCATTCACCTTCCACCAATCAGCTTTAAAGTTAGTCTTTGACCTCATAAAGCAGGGACACTATGCATCAAAGCACCTGGTATCATGCGTTATTAATGATATAAAAAATGGCTTACCTTAAGAGTTTAAATGGTGTCAGATTTTTTGTCTAGTCTCCAATGATTTAGCATAGTTTTTTTTTTTTATTCTGAGCATGGGATTTTGAATTTCTTTATGTGAGGCCCCAGTTTTAAGATCTCAGAGGCTAACTTCATTGGTTGAAGTAAATGACTGTCTTAGTATGACAAAAAAGAATTTAAAAAGAGATTCAGAAAAGAGAGGAGAAATTCAGGGAGAGAAAGAGAAAAGAGATTCGGAAAAAACAATGAGTGTTTGCTTTTGATAAACAACCTGAAAAGTAGTCAACAAGCCTTAGTCCTGTTATTAAGACTAAAAAACTGTAAGGGTGAAAGTTCTATAAGAGATGCAAAAGAATAAAGTCCAAGTATTGGCATAAAGAAAGTAAAAAATGAGTTTATAGAGATATGCCCGGCTAACACCATGTAACATAATAAGAAACTCTTCCCACTTTTTAATGTTTTTTATTTTTTTGTAACTTCAATTTAGTTTTACGCTTAACACCCAAGATATGCATAGAATTATCATTCTCTGCAGTGAAACTGCAATCATTATTAATTTTTACTTTTCTCTGTTTTCTTTTCCCGTTCTTCCGTGGTGATGTTCTATGTCACAACAAACTGATCAAAGTTATGTGCAGCTGCCTGTGATGTCTGAATGAAAGCAAATACCTCAACTTGTCACAGGATCCACTACATTGAATTCTCTGAGATGAGGCCTAAAAAAAACATTAAAGAATGACTTCAGGATATTTATGTTCGGCAGAATGCCCAGTTGGGGCTGGGTGGTCTTTTGGCTTGGAACCCCTGCAGATTTTGTTTTTTTTCTCCATCTTAACTGGAGTTTATTTTTAATTGTTTTCTACTCACCCTGGCCATCTGATCTTATCTTAAGACTGTCACTTAGAAACTTAAAAAAGTATATATTATAAGTACTGTATTTCTATTAATTATATATCTGTAAGTGTGCATTACATTTGTATACTATGTATTTATTATTATTATTATCCAAATGTAATGTATTTTTTCATGTAACTACTTCTTTGACATGTTGAGAGGAATTTTATGCTATATCCTTCATATGAAAATGTTTTTGTTGTTACGTCAATTGATTGAATCAGCCAGTATAAAATGAAAAAAACAAACTACATTTCTTAACTGTGTTTAGAGAAAAGTCAAGCAAAATGACACCTTTTATTGGCTAACTGAAAAGATTACAATATGTAAGCTTTCGAGGTAACTCAGTCAATATTAACTGTGTTTAATTATTATTAATTATAGAAGAAGATGTTGTCCTCTTTATAACAAAGCTTGACAAAACTGTTAAATTAAATTGAGAGATGTTACATTGAGGACAAAATGATTATCCTATTAGGTGTTAAACCTGAGCCAAGATGGCGGAGCAAAATGAATCAGTTTTGTTGGAATGGGTTTTGGTGCATGTTATGCTCTGTATAGTCATCAAACAATCTGATGGGTAATATGCAATCAGTAGAACTTGAGATGGTAGTTATCATGATTCAGGAAGTAATTTAATATTTTGCGCTATTTACATTTTTTCATTTTTGTTTCAAACGATGTATATTGATGACTATTGTCACAAAAAGACTTCAGACAGTCAAAAAGATTTGGGGCAGCCACCCATATATTATGATCCTGGTTGCAAAAGGTTGAAAAATGATTGAGTAGTTTACAAGACTGAGTCCAAAACAGAACTGAATACATGGAGGTAAGATGGCGGTTTTAAGGACTGGTGGAGGAAATTATGTCATCTATGCCAGAGCCAGAAGTGATGTCATCAGAGGCACCAGAACCGGAAGTGATGTCATCAGAGGTGCCGGAAACAGAAGTGACTTCTTCAGAGGTGACAGAACCTGGCGGGATTTCCCGGGAATGGTCTGCAAGGGAACTGAGAGAGACAGTCAGCACACTCCACCACCCCCTGGTTTGATGTAGTATTACACTTACTCAAGTCCTTTAGCTGCCTCCTAATCGCACGTGTGTGACACTATACAATCGTCACCATTTTGTGTGCTGGATCTTATGATGCTTCTAAGCATATAAGCTATGCAGTATATGACATCATGCAGGATGTATATTTAAATCTGAGTGTATTTTTAAATGGTGTTGAAACTTTCTTTTATAAAAAAAGAAAGGCTCTGCTTGAGATACCAATTTTGAAAATGCAAGAATGTAATCAGGTTTTGAACAATCAATCAACTTTTGCTTTGAGTTTAGTTTTGCCCTTTGCATGAGTATGCATGCCACATATTTTTAATTTTTGTTTTAGGCAGACAATTCTTTTCATCTGTTCTATAAATCTCTGCCATTTATACTTCTTTCCCATTTCAGACATCATCTCTTAAATTAACAGACATAACAGTAGTCCTCCCAAACACATACCATATCCAGACTCTAATGTTTTCAGAGTGTAAGTAAATTTAAGGAAACATTAACTATGGCTGGAAAAAAACAACACCTATAACTATTGATGAGTGAAACAAATTGAAACTCAGAGTTTCACTTTGCAAAAACATTTGCAAAACAAATGGTGTTTTTGTTTACAGCAAAACTTGTGCCTTTGAAACAAGAGGAATGATGTTTAGTTTGTTTCGAAGCATTTACATGCTTTAATTCTGCATGCATCTGGATGCCATTTAGTATTTACATCTGGAAGAAGAAATCAACAGTCTCACTTCCAGTGCAGACATTGTGCTGAGCTGCCAGACTTGTTCTGGTACTACAAGTTCCACTTTGCTAACTATGATAACACTCAAAAAAAGCATTAACGACAGAAAAAAAAATTTGAAGGTCCATGGTACTTGGAGAGTTCATATCTTCAGCCTCTTCTGCAGGGAACAAAACACAGGAAAGGGCGGTTTCCAGGTACCGGCGATGGTGGGAAAAAAAGGTTTGGTATCTTCTTATGTACCAAGATTTTACTATGGAGAGAACACAGTAATGCATATGATGGTGCATATAAGTGTGTTTTTGTGTGGAAAATATGCAGCATGTCACATTTTTTAAAACACACTGAACTCCTCTGCAATGATGTAAACAAGATGCATGAATAGATTTGATTTTACTAGTTTGTGACTGATTACATGCGCTATGCAGTTGCAGAAGTGAACACAAGTAAACATAAGTGTGAATGAGTCTTTATGAAGCAATATTCCTTTGTTTCCACCCACAAAATATTATTAAAAACTCCAGAAAGGCTCAACTTATGACTCAGGCGCCGCCGCGAGTGGCAGCCTTTCCAGCAGGTCCGTGTACGACTTTACCTTTCTACCTTTTTATTTATTTTATCTATTTAACTGATCACTCTACCACTTTCTTTTATGTGGACTTGTTCCCTGGACAATATTGTTTCCTTATCAGTATGCTGCTGCTGGAGTATGTGAATTTCCCCTTGGGATTAATAAAGTATCTATCTATCTATCTATCTATCTATCTATCTATCTATCTATCTATCTATCTATCTATCTATCTATCTATCTATCTATCTATCTATCTATCTATCTATCTATCTATCTATCTATCTATCTATCTATCTATCTATCTATCTATCTATCTATTTTAGAGCATTTTGCATTTCACAATTATGAAATCACTTGTGAAGCTAATTTTAATATCAGTTGTGCAAAACTTGCCTGTTTCACACATCACTGTCCATAGCCTTAGGACCAACATGATGAGAAGAACAGCAACAAGCTGAAAATTCAGATTCATGTAAAAGCAATGAATGCTTTCAAGCAGTCATTATCGAGTAAGTAGTGATAGTGATTCACAACACAGATAAGAAGCATACAGTGTCAAAGTTGAGACAAAAGAGTGACAAAAAGGTTTGGGGCAGCCACCCGTACAATTTTTCCTGGCAGCAAAACAGTTGAGTAAAGAGTACATATGTGTACAGATTCAAGTCCAAAACAGAACTGTCTTGTTGATTCAAAGATGGCGGTTTTAAAGCAGGAAGTGGTGTCATCAGGGCTGGCTCCAGAAGTAATGTCATTAGGGTCGGAACCAGAAGTGGCATCATCAGGACCAGGCAGAATTCTTCATAATTGGTCTGCAGTGGAAAGAGAGAAAGGGTCAGTACACTCTGCCACCCCCTGGTCTGGCTTGCAATTACCCTCATTCAAGCCATTTAGCTGCCTCCCATGCGCACATGTGTGACAATAGACATTCATTCAGAGTCATGGATGAATATTTAATCAGCTACGTTAACAATCATTTTGGAGATTCTTTCATTCAGAGGATCTGATGAACTGAATAATGTTCATGCAAATGTTAGTCATTGTTTGCTGATTTGGATCACAACATTCACTGAGTGTTTAGACAAATTTTTTTGTCTAAAAATAATTCAATATTTTCTACTTTGTGCTTTTTTAACCCTTCTTTCCAAATTTATACAATACAATGTATTTTTGTATAGCCCAAAATCACACAAGAAGTGTTGCAATGGGCTTTAACAGGCCCTGACTTCTGACAGCCCCCCAGCCTTGACTCTCTAAGAAGATAAGGAAAAATTCTCAAAAAAAAACCCTAGTATGGAAAAAACCTTGTAAAGGCAGTTCAAATAAAGACCCCTTTCCAGGCAGGTTGGGCGTGCAGTAGGTGTCAAAATGAAGGGGGTCAATACAATACAATACAATACACAGAAAAGAACACAAACAGAAGTAATCCTCAATACAATATAATAGTGTAAAAGAAATGTTACAAGTACAGAGCAGAATTCAAAAGTAGATGATATCACATAATACAATTTTGATTTGTTCAGAGTCCTGGAGACCTTGGCCATTAAGCTGCCACTACTAGCCATTCCACAGCTGAGACAGCACTAGGCCAGCCAATCCGATGAAAGGACCCCTCTACCCGACGATTCCTGCAATCCTCCATCAGAGATGACTTTACCTTAGGCAGGCAAAACAACTTGGCAGGTGGGCCGTGGCACCAAGTGCCACATCTGTGTACCAAGAAGAGAAACAGAATAGGTGAGGGTTAGTAACAAATTTGAGCTATCATATTACTTAGGTTTTAGTGATAATGACTAACAACAGTTAATCAGACATTAATCAGTGACTAGCACAGTTAATCAGCAGCTTTAGTCAGGATATGCTAAATTGAAGTAGTGAGTATTCAGCCGGGATTTGAAAGCTGAGACCGAAGGGGCATCTCTTATAGTAGCAGGCAGACCATTCCACAGTTTAGGGGCCCTGTAACTAAAAGTTCGACCTCCCACTGTTATTTATTTATCCTTGGAATCATAAGCAGACTGGCATCCTGAGATCTTAATGTATGTTCTGGTTTGTAAGTCATGACAAGTTCAGACAAGTAGGCTGGACCTTGGCCATTCAAGGCTTTATACTGTATGTTAAAAGGAGGATTTTGAAATCTGCCCTAAACTTTACCGGGAGCCAGTGTAAGGACTTGAGAACTGGAGTTATGTGTTTGTGTTTTCTTGTTCTTGTAATAATTCTTGCAGCAGCATTTTGGATTAACTGGAAGCTGTATAAAGAACAGTTTGAACATCCAGTGAATACTACATTGCAGTAGTCAATCCTACTAGAAATAAATTTCTCAGAATCCTATTTAGGAAATATCTTCATTTCCCAACATTTTTAATATGGAAGAAACATGATTTAGACAACTTTATAATGTGTGCTTTAAATGACATGCTAGAGTCAAAGATATCTCATAGATTGCGGGCTGATTCAGTAAAATTAATGGTGATTCCAACTGAGTTAAATGATGACAAAATATTGCTGTGATCAGCATCATTCCCTCCAACAATTAACATTTCTGTTTTGTTTGCATTTAAAGACAAGTAGTTCTCATCCACCCATTCCTTGAATTCACTAACACAACTAATTAAAGACAACATTGGAGAAACTTCATTTGGTCAAAATGAAAGGTATAACTGGGTGTCATCTGCATATGAGTGAAAACTAGCATGATGTTTTCTAACGAGAGATCCCAGTGGAAGCATGTAAAATGAAAACAGTAAGTATGATACTGTATGTGACTAAATATAAAAGCCAACCAACTTTAGGTAATGGAAGATACAAATTTAAGTTATTTCAGTTTATTAAATAAGACTCTTAATATGTAACTTGTATGTTTTATTTTAGGATAATTTAGATATGATGTAGATTTTAAGTGTATAAATTGTGTTGACCAATGCTATAACTACTGTATATTACATAATAGGAGAAGAAGATGTAGAGGCTCAACTGTGAATGAAGACAAGTATTTGAAGGGTTTAGAGGTAAAAGTTTTAGAGCATATTGTGGGCCAAGGCTGAAACCACTTTAGAAAGGAGTGCCATTAGATTTGTTTTTCTTATGAACTACCAGCTAAACAAATTGACAAGAATAAGTATGTTTAAAAAGAGTGTTGACTTTTGGAAGGCAAAATATATGCGACTTCTGGGAAGAGTATGCAAATGTGAGGCAAATGTTAAAAACAAGTGTTATTAGAAAGTATGCATTTAAGCTAACATAAACTAGCCACTGTGCATATGTTTGTTAGCAGATGTGAAATAGGGGCATTTGGGGACTTTGGTTAACTTGTATCTCATAATAAGATTAAAACTATTTCAGGTTGGCTGGTAGCAAAAAGCAAAAAAGATTTTTGACTTAAATAAATTACTAAAAATAGCCATCAAGCCAGGTTATAAAAGAAATCACCTCTGTTGGTTCGGCACAGATATTATACAGCTATTGAGAGAGGAAGACTCTATACATCTTTTAAGAGAGACAGATGACATATGGCTTTTAAAATGGAGGAATGACAGGAAGTTTTTAATATGAGAAAGGATGTAGGCAGTTCTGAAGATGTGCTCCAATGAAGAAGAGGAGGAGAAAGGCTGTACAATAATGCAAACCTTTAAAAAATGCCTTATTTGGATTAAGAATTGATTCTTTAGTTACATGGACATCTCTATCTCAGTTATACTGAAGTGAAGCTTGAACTACTAAGGTTTTATTTTTTATTCTACTTCTGACTACTAACATTTATGCCTGGATTTTCTGCAAATAAATATAAGTGATGATTAAATTAAAGTTTGAATATTATCTCTCTGAAACTTGATTTTTTATTGATATCATGTGCCTCAGTAAGAGATGTAATAGCGATTTAATCTTGTTCAAACAATTCATCATTTGTTTAGCTCGTTCAAAGGTAGCAATCTGGAAAACAGGCTGACAGGAGAACCACCTGATCTTGTCGGAGTATGAAATGCATGTTTGTTTAGGTACAAACTGTGCTCATTCTAGTAGATTAGGGCAGCCCTTTCAAATGTAGTTATCTGTGAAGTCCTAGCAGGCCTTCTGCTCTTGGCCTTTGCTAAGGTAGTTTAAAAGCATAGCCCTTTCAGCTAAGCTAGTGATGTGGTGGTGCCGCGCCTTGGCCATTGCTGCAGACATTAATACTGAGATAGCTAACATTGGCCCTTGCTGTGTGTGATGAGAATGGGTGAGATAATGTCAAAGAGTTAATTATTGTGGGGTGTACATGTAAATCAATACTAATAATTTACACTACAAAAAATCCATATACAAGAACTAGAGAAAAACACTTTAAATGGGAGTTCTTTAGCTTTTATTTATCCAAAATACCTGCCAATGGGGTGAACAAAATTTACTTGACAAGATTTCTTAAAGTAAGCTAAAAATTGGTCTCGTCCATTATAGGAGATGGACGTTTGAAGCAGAGCTCCGCTAGCAGCGGCTTTATTTTCCCACGTATTTCATATTATTTAGAGGTATCCTGTATTTAATCTGACCAAGGAACTTCCACTACAATATACAAGCATGAGTAACAAGAAGAAATGTCAGAAAGAACCGGAAAAGAAACTTAAAGCTGCATCAAAGTCTGGACAGACATCCGGCCTGAGTGCAAGGTATGGCCTCTCGGAGACTGACCTGGAACAGGCAGACGAATGCGCAGATTTCCTGGGACCCCCGCTCCATTGTATCGTCTCCAGTCGAGAGTGAAAATGGGAGCGAAGGTGCAAGTGATACAGGTCGCAATGGATTGCTGATTTCTGAGGATCATTCGAGACTAGAAAAGACCCTGCAGGATGTGCTCTCATCTACTCATCACGAGCCCGCAGCACCTGCTGTAACAGGAGCTGCATTTCCACTAGCGGAGCATGAAATCCGAAACGAACTGTCCGAACTGAAAACTGAAATGAAAGAGATGATTGCTACACTGGCCTCTGCCATGGATACGGCCATAAATGAGCGTAAGAAGGATAACAAGAATGAGCTTAAGAAGTCTAACATTGAGCTTAAGAAGGATAACAAAGACCGGGAAACGCGTCTATTTCAACGTTTTGACGTGAACTTTAAAGGCATGTTGGAGAAATTAGAGGAACACATCTAAGAAAATAGACCCAAACTGAAAATGCTTGCCGACCAGATTAATGACGTTACAGATCAGCTGGATGACGTTAAGCAGGCATTCACGGCTCGAGTTGAAACAGCGGAACAATTGGCGTCTAACGCCGATGAAAAAGCTACAGCTGCGAATTCCGAATGCAAAAAACTCGGAGACAGACTTGCGGCCCTGGAAGATGGGTGCAGAAGAAACAATGTAAGAATTGAGGGTATACCTGAGAAACGAGAAAGCTCAAACCCAATGAAATTTGCAGTAGGATTACTCTCTAAAATAATTGGAGATGATTTTAAACTCGACATTGAGATAGCAGCTGCTTATTGCACATACAGATCAAGCACCTTTAAACCTAGGTCTTTTATTGTCCGCTTCGAGCGATTACGATGTAAGCTTAATGTGATGGCACTTCTCAGACACAAGCAAGAGATTATATTTGAAAATAATCTTATTCATATTTTCCCCGACTTCTCACCATTAACAGCTGCAAAACGCACAGCCTACTTTAACATTAAAAAGTTGCTACAGAAAGCCGATATCAAATACAGCCTCTTGTGTCCCGCCAAACTGAAAGTGGAAGTTCAAGACCAATATTATGTATTTCCAAGCAAGGAGGAAGCTGAAAAGGAACTAAAGAAGCTGTTTCCGACACTTTTTTGAAAGTTAATAATGAGCCGTATTCTGTCAAGGCATGGGAAGGACCTATCATCTGCTGTTGGATCCACTTTTAAAGAGACTGGTATTATAATTATACATCCTTTTCTTTACTTGGACATTATATGTTTATGTCTTAATTACAGTTATAGACGTGAGTGTGGAAGTGTGGAAGTAATTAAAGTAAGGCTGGGTTTTTTTTTCTTTTTTTTACTACTTTAAAGTAGACTGTTTAACATCATACTCTTGGTTTATTGCTATTTCTACTATTTCTACTATTACATTATACTATTACATTAGGATTTACTATGTTTATCCTAGCTACTTTTTAAAATCATTCCCAGGGTTCTTTCTTTTATTATCTTAATATCTTAAAATTGCTGAAGATTATTTTAAGCTTAAAGACTGTTAATGATTATATTTTTGGCAGATAGTATTTAGAATTCAGCTGCAATAGATATCTCTTTGTTTTAATTCTCTAATGCCGCTGCGGGGTGGGGTTTGTTTTGATTTGGACGTGCTCTGTCTCTTTGTATGTCATAGGACCGGGACATCGTGAAGTGGGATCAAGCCTCAAGTGGGGAGGCAAAATGGGGGGGGGGGGGGGATAAAGGGGGGGGAGAAGGAGAGCAGGCTATATCTAATCTATTCTTCTAATTCTTATAACTATCAATATCAATGCAACAATAGGCTAAAATGCAATAACTCATGGGGAATTTTGAAATTAAGATTAAAACTGCCTCACTACCAGTTAAGACTATAAAATGACATTAAAAACTCAGAATCAATGTCTCCATGATGGGACAGTTAACTTTGTGAGCTGGAATTTTAAAGGCCTGAATCGCGAATTAAAGAGAAAGAAAGTATGCTCTCACCTAACAGGCTTAAATACTAAAATAATATTTTTATAGGAGACCCACTTACTAAGCAAGGATCAGTTCAGACTACAAAAACACTGGACTGGCAAAATGTTCCATTCTAGCTTTATAAAGAAAACTAGAGGGGTGGGAATTCTCATACACAGAACAGTTCCATTTGTTGCATCAGATGTAGTATTGGACCCTGAAGGGAGATATGTGATGGTCATGGGCAACTTATATAACAGTAAAATGATTTTGATAAATGTTTATGCACCCAATGTCGATGATAAGGAATTAATGCAAAATCTATTTGCATCCATTCCCAATGTGAACACTCATAAAATTATAATGGCTGGGGACTTTAATTGTGTTTTAAATCTACTCTTAGATAGGACTCCTGTGACAGGGGGGACAACATCTAACACTGCAAAGACAATTAAACAGTTTTTAAATGACCACAACTTATCAGACCCCTGGAGGTTTCTTAACCCAAACTCAAGAACATATTCGTTCTACTCACCAGTGCATTATAGCTACTCAAGAATTGATTATTTTTTTATAGATAATAATTTCCTGCCTACGATTAAATCGTGCAAATACGACACAATTGTTATCTCCAACCATGCCCCTCTAGTCTTGGAGCTAAAATCATTAAGCTCCTCACACTCATCTCGCAGATGGCGTCTTAACACTTTTCTATTGGCAGACGAGAACTGCACAGAATTTATATCCAAACAAATCAGCTTCTTCCTAGAGACAAGCTCGCCCACAGAGGTTTCTGCAGGAACACTCTGGGAAACTCTAAAGGCCTTCTTAAGAGGACAGATTATTTCATATCTTTCCAACAGAAATAAATTAGAAACCAAGAAAGTGTCAGAGCTAAGAAGCGAAATTGCTAGAATAGATGAAGAACAAGCCAGGCGTCCAAGTGAAGCTCTTCACAGGAAAAGGCAGGCCCTGCATACAGAACTTAACATCTTAACAACTAAAGAAACTGAACAACTTTATTTATAAGTCAAGATATCATTACTATGAACATGGAGAAAAAGCTAATAAGCTTTTAGCTCAACAAATTCACAAACAAGAAGTTCGCAATGCCAGTAATCACCAACAAGAATGGAGAAGAAATCATTAACCATAAAAATATAATGCACGCATTTAGAGATTATTATAAATTCTTATATTCTACTGAGTTCAAAGAAGACAACACACAATGTAATGTATTTCTGGATACATTACAGACACCACAAATAGATGCTTTAAGTGCTGAGGAACTGGATAAACCTCTGATGCTAACAGAATCACTAGATGCTATAAAGTCACTTCAAAGCGGGAAATCAGCAGGCCCTGATGGTTACCCCGTAGAATTTTATAAGAAATTCTCCACTCAGCTATCTCCCCTCTTATTGGCAACATTTACAGAAGCCAGAGACAACCAAATACTACCTCAAACATTTCGTCAAGCATTAGTTACTGTCTTTCCTAAACAAAATAAGGACTTGTTACAATGTGCATCATACAGATCAATTTCACTCCTGAATAATGATGTTAAGATACTCTCAAAAATTCTAGCTAGAAGGATGGAGAAAGTGCTGCCCTCGGTAATATCACAGGATCAAACTGGATTTATTAAAGGCCAACACCTATCTTCCAATCTCCGACGCTTGTTTAATGTTATATATTCACCAGCAAAATCAAACACCCTAGAGATATTACTATCATTAGATGCAGAAACAGCATTTGATATGATTGAATGGAACTACCTTTTCACTGCATTGGAGAAATTTGGGTTTGGCCCGAATATTTGTGCATGGATCAAACTACTGTATACCAATCCAGAAGCTTCAGTTTGTATTAATAACATTTGCTCAGGCTACTTTAAGCTAGAACGTGGTACCAGACAAGGATGTCCCTTGTCACCACTGCTCTTTGCAATCGCCATTGAACCACTGGCGGTTCACTGTCGATATTCTTATCAGATAAAGGGGATTATCAGAGAAGGACTGGAACAGAAAACTTCTCTAAATGCAGATGATATGGTTTTATATATATCTGGCCCAGAAAACACTGTGCCTGCAGTTCTAACAGCACTAACAGAATTTCAAAAGATATCCGGTCTCAGAATTAATCTGAATAAAAGTATACTCTTTCCAGTGAATTCACAAGCATATAATATTAGATTGGACACCCTACCTTTTATCATAGCAGATCAGTTTAAATACCTAGGGGTAAATATCACAAGTAAACATAAAGCTCTTTATCAGCAAAATTTTGCCATCCATATGGAAAAAATTAAGCAAGACTTGCATAGATGGTCAACCCTTCATCTCACTCTAGCCGGAAGAATTAACGTTGTTAAGATGAATATCCTTCCTAAACTTCTTTTTTTATTTCAAAACATTCCAACATATATCAATAAATCATTTTTTAAGCAATTAGATTCAACAATAACCTCATTCATTTGGAACTCAAAACACCCACGTATCCAAAGAGTGACTCTACAAAGACCTCAGGCAGAAGGTGGCATGGTTTTACCTAATTTTCAGTTTTATTACTGGGCAGCAAACATACAAGCCATAAAAACCTGGACACAAAAAAATGAACATACACAGGCTTGGCTTGCAATAGAAGTAAAGTCCTGTAGTACTTCTTTATACTCCCTGCTCTGCGCTCCAATAAATGCAAGTTATCGCAAATATACTAATAACCCAATTGTGCTTTACTCACTCAGAATATGAAACCAACTTAGAAAGCATTTTAAGATGGAAAATCTTTTATCCGCGGCACCTCTGCAAGAGAACCACCTCTTTCAACCCTCGCAAACATATCCAGTTTTTAATACCTGGAAAAGTTTTGGGATTAAAATGATCAGAGATCTTTATATAGACAACATATTTGCATCTTTTGAACAATTACGTTCCAAATTCAACCTCCCAGCTACACATTTCTTTCACTATCTTCAAATTAGAAATTTTGTTAAACAGAAACTGCCCGATTTTCCTCACCTCATACCCTCCACCATGCTGGAAAAAATACTGCTCAATATCGAGGATTTAAACACCATATTCCACATTATATAAAATCTTATTAGAGTCCCTACCTTTCAAATACCCAAGAGGACATTGGGAAGAAGATCTCTTAATCAATATATCAGAAAAGGAATGGAAGGTAGCAAAGCAGAGAATTCACTCGCGCTCCATATGCGCAAAGCATAGAATTATTCAACTAAAAATTATATATCGAGCTCATCTGTCTCGCTTAAAACTGTCCAAAATGTTTCCAGGGCAAGATCCAACCTGTGAATGCTGCAACCAAACTCCTGCCTCACTGGGTCACATGATTTTGGCCTGCACCAAACTAACATCATTTTGGACCAAAATTTTTAAGTGCCTTTCAGACAGCCTTGGGGTCACAATCCCTCCTAACCCATTAACAGCTGTGTTCGGTGTACTTCCAGATGGACTTGAAGTGGAGAAGGACAAGCAAACGATGATTGCATTCACTACACTTTTGGCACGCAAACTTATTTTGTTAAATTGGAAGAATCCTAACTCTCCTCTGATAAGTCAGTAGGAAACCAATATTTTATATTATTTGAAATTGGAAAAAATCAAATTCTCAGTTAGAGGATCTGTACAGAACTTTTTCAAAACCTGGCAGGATCTTAATCAATATTATTTTAGAATAAGAGAAATAACTATTACCGCATTTATTTTCCTTTTCCATTTTTTATATACCTATATATATTTCTACCTTTCTTTTGTTTATTGTTGCCTTATTAAAAAGCCCTAAGCAATTCTCCTTTGGCTAAGCTCTCCTTCTCAGGGGCGGGGTTTGATTTGTTTTCAATTTTTCTTCTTTTTTTTTGTTATAAATTGATCTATTTGTATGGAATGATTACAATAAAATTAATAAAAATTTTAAAAAAAGCAAGCTAAAAATTGTAAATATCAAGGCAATAATTCTTTCAACAAGGAAAACAAGATTTAATATCATAATATAAATACTTTTCACTTGCTTAGATTTCATTTTTTGCAGTGTAAGCATTTCCAATATTAACTTGTCCATCAATATAAGAAGAACATTAGAGGTTAAAGTACTTTTAATGAAAACTTTTACATGATAAAACACATTGATAGAGATGGGGTGGGCTAAAAGCAAACTCAGGGCACAATAGACACAAGAACTCTTCATGTGCTGTCATTGGATAATTTAAAGTATAACCTGGCTGGGGACAATACATTGTTAATTATGCTGTGACTGAATTTGCAAGGAGGAAATCAAGAAGACATCTCCATTCAGTTTAGCTGCTTTATTGGTGTATGTCACATAGATAACAGAATTATTTTTTCACACTTGCCCTCAATAAAGTAAGCACACATATAATTCATACAGTATAATAACTTGCTGAAATAACCAATTAAGGGTAATAAACATTTCCCTAGTAGTGTATTATGTTATATTTTTACAATATTATTTGTTATGCAGTGTGCTTTAACCAACCAATCTGGCACACTGTGTGGTCTGCTTGATAGAAATTTATATAAGGGAGAACTCTCTCCTTCTCCTTTTATGAAAACCTGCAGCAACAAACTGCCATCAAAAGTTTTTCTTTCTCATTGGTGATTAAGCTACTTGATATCCATCAGAGACCTGCCAGAATCCTGCTTTTGAAACCCTTTATGACCAGCTCTAATCAGCTTGATTACAGTTCAGTATAAAGTGCTAGACTTAAATAAGTACAATAGCAAGAATGAATGGACAAAGGTGCACACAAACCTGTCATTCAGGTTTGTTATTGCTGCCAACCCATCTACTTCAGTTCGTACTCTAACAAAATTTCTAAACTGCACTCGACCAATCAAATATCACTAAATATTACGGTACACTAAAACATTTGTGTTCACAGAATTGGAGTTTGATTATCAAAGCCTGAAAATGAAGACCACAAGATGGACAAATTAGTTATCTTTGCTTCACATCACACCAGATTGGGAAATACAATCTCGTACAGCACAGCTATTCATGTGAGCTATGCAGTCTGTCAGATAGTTAACTGAGTGCTAGACGTGAATATAACTTAAATGGGCTACCAATCTACTCTCACTCAAAATGGGCCAATATAAATTTAACAATCAATCTAATATGCTTTGCTTTGAGATTTGGGAAAAAAATGGAGTAATACCCATGTGGACGGGGAGAATATATAGCTGACCAGTTAAACCCCAAGAGTTTTATTTTCAGCAGAAGTGATGTTCACTGGAGTTTTGTTTTCCTCTATATCTACATCACTTTTAGATGTGAGATTTACAAAACAATTTCTAACATAATGATTTCTCTAAAATGTTCCCCAGTTTACTTCAGTGCATTTCAATGTGATGTTGAGCTCAGTTGAAGCTACCACTCTGTTACAAAATACTAAAATAGTCAGGAAAAAGTAATATAATAAGCCTATGCTTGATATATAAATAGAAGCAAAAAAATAAAACGGCAAGGTCTATAGGGATGGACAATCAGGAGAAACAGAAAAGAAGCATTTGGTTTCTCAGAAGGTTTTTAGTAAAGGTTAATGAGACCAGTAGGAATGAGGCAGCTAGAAGGTACATGTATTATTAGCATTTACTCCCTGAGCACCAAGATGAAAAAGTTTTGTGCATGTGTGTCTACAGTTCAGATATTTTTGCAAGTAGTGGCTAAAAAGGTAGAGAAAACAATATGAAATCAAGCTCCATTCATCATCAGAATAACATATATGCAACATGACAACAGTCTGTTATGGTGAGGATTTTAGCATAAAGAAACTAGTACACTTCTCCCACAAGAAAATGTATTCATCCAATGAAGCTTGTAGAGCCAGAAGACTGTGTCTCGGACATCAGTTCCAGATATCCCTTAGATCAATATGCTCATTAATTGGTGGTTTCACATACCTTGCAGCGTTGAATTGTTGGAATATGGATGGAGCAATTGGGAGAAGGTATCAGGAGTTCTGTGTGATCAAAGAATTGAGGCAAAGGTTAAAGGTAAGGTTTTTAAGACAGTGGTAAGACCAGCAATGTATACAGATGGGACATGGGTAGTAAAAGAAGCACAGGAGAAGAAGTTAGATGTGGCAGAAATGAGAATGTTGAAATGGACGTGTGGATGTTTGCAAAAAAGGACAGAAAAAGAAAAGAGACAAAAAGAGGTACATTAAAAGTGGGAGAGATATCTAAACAAATACAAGAGAGTAGGTTGACGTGGTTGTAGACGTGATGAGAAGAGACAAATTAATAAGTGGGCAAAAGACTGATGGTAATGGAAGTACAAGGGAAAAGAAAGTGAGGGAGGCCAAAGCAAAGACAGATGGATAAAATAAAAGAAGACCTGACAGAAAAAAGTATGACTGAGAAGAAGGTGCAGGACCGAGCTATATGGTGGATCCGGCACATTGATCCCACATAGAGCTGGGAAAAGATGAAGAGGAAGAAGAAATTGATCATTCATCCAACTAGTTTTGAGCAGCTGTGTATTTCTTAGATCTGTTAAGCATGCATCTATTCCCAGTAGCCTCCTTTTCCATTGTTAGCGATGTAATGCACCTAGTGATGGTGCATGCCATTAATGACACTGGATTAAATAAACTTATATTTCTTCTTCTTCTTCTTTTTCAGTCTGTTTAACTTTTTCACTAGACTTACTTACTTTGCAAAATTCTGTAAATTTGGAGCTTTAAATCTGATTTAGATGAGATGTCTTCATTATTGCTTTTTTTTAGCAGTGTTATTTTTCCACGAAAAATGGGTTTCCTCTTTCCTTTTCCCTAGATTTCATATTTTGCTTAATTTATTGCTTCATTTTTTTTCTTTTAGCTGCATTGTAGAATTGTGTTTTTAAATATCTAAATGCTGACTCTTTCTGTAAATAAATTCTATTTGTTAAAATTATTATAGCAAAATGGTGGATGCCTGCTCACCCATAGGAAAATTGTAATTCTCAAAGGTTGATCTTTGATCGCTCATGAAATTTAAAAATAGATTCTCATTTACCTTTTATTTAAGAATCAGCTTTGTCACAGTCACTTCTAGAATTCCTTAGGAGAAACAGCTTTAGACAAAAAGGAGACATGAGATACAACTGAGCTAAAAGGAGTCAAAATTGAGAATATGGTTTGAAAATCATGGTAAATATCACAAGATCCCTTTCCAGTAAGGTTTTAACCTCTTTCAAGATTTCATATTTTTTCACTTCTTATTGGACTGATGCCTTTATCCAGGTGACTTACATCATTTGAGATATGATTGGTTAAATTTCTTTTGGTTTGCTAATTGGAACACAGGCAGGTGAGGTGACTTGTTCATGGTCACACAGTGGTGTCAGTAGTGGGATTTGAACAAAGGGCTTGGCACTCACAGCTCCAGATTGCTGGGTTCAAATTCCTGCCCAGTCACTACTTGTGTGGAGTTTGCAAGCTTTCCTCATGTCTGTGTGAATTTTTCCCAAATAATTCTGATTTTCCTTTTATATACTGAACACTTGCAAAATATATTCAATGATGACTCTAAATGATCACAATGTGAGCATGCATGCATTTGCACATGTGTACCATGATGTAATCTTATCATGTTTAACATGTATACTATTGCCTATCCTATCCATCAGTGCAGAAGGTGCACAAGAACCTGTGGAAAATGGCTGAGCCGCAGCTGTGGGGATGCATTTAATTTCAGAAAGCGTTGTACTGCTAATTTACAGAAATATATACAGCTTTTTGGCCAAGTTCTGCCTATAGTATGTGCAGCTTATGTATTGTATAGCAAAAATGTGTTTATTTATTATAGTGTGCTAGGAAAGAAAAAAATTAGCTAAGATTTGAACGTGAAGTGTCATGTTATGATGTCCTAGAATATGTTTATGATGCTGTTGGAGAGAGGAAAGATGTTGGGAGCATATGCTGATTACAGCGCGTATGCTGTAGGATGACCAAGGAAAGGATGGATAGTTAACTGTGTATTTGCCTGAGTTAGATTGAGTGCATTTACATGTGTTTTATCCTGGTTATTCACAGAAGCCTGGTTTTTGAAGTGCAATGTAAACCCTTATTCTGGTTAGAGAAACTAGGTTGTTGACCTCAGAGGAACTAAGTGATTACATATAGATTTATCCACTAGCAGCCTGGTTATTTGGCCATGTAAGCCATTAACTAGGTTACAGCTAAGGATTTTATAGTCTGTGCATGTCCATTGCCCAATGTTCACTGCTTTGCTTTGCAACAAGCACCCACAAAGATCAACTTCCTGAGGCAAATGCCTGGGCGATCTAATTATTCCTTCTCCTGGTTGAAATAATATGTCTCAGTATTTCAGAAATCACTACAAATATGAGCTGAATGTACAGTACTAAGCTCAGCAGCACAATCTCGGAAGCAGTGTTGAAAGTAACAAATAAAAAGTAATGTGGATTACATAGTCCAATTACTTTTTAAAGCTGGTGCAACCTGGTGGCGTCGGACGGACCGAAACATAATGTTCCAGAGGTGTTCTATTAGATTTAGGTCAGGTGAGCATGGGGGACAGTCAATGGTATCAATTCCTTCATCTTCCAGGAACTGCCTACATACTCTCGTCACATTAGGCCGGGCATTGTCATGCACCAGGAGGAACCCAGGACCCACTGCACCAGCATAGAGTCTGACAATGGGTCCAAGGATTTAATTCCGATAACTAATGGCAGTCAAAATGACATTGTCTAGCCTGTAGAGGTCTGTGCGTCCCTCCATGAATATGCCTCCCCAGACCATCACTGACCCCTCACTAAACCGGTCATGCTGAATGATGTTACAGGCAGCATAATGTTCTTCATGGCTCCTCCAGACTCTTTCACGTCTGTCACATGTGCTCAGGGTGAACCTACTCTCATCTGTGAAAAGCACAGGGTGCCAGTGGTGGACCTGCCAATTCTGGTATTCTGTGGCAAATGCCAATCGAGCTCCAGGGTACTGGGCAGTGAGCACAGGGCACACTAGAGGACGTTGGGCCCTCGGGCCACCCTCATGAAGTCTGTTTCTGATTGTTTGGTAAGAGATATTCACACCAGTGGCATGCTGGAGGTCATTTTGTAGGGCTCTGGCAGTGCCAAAAGCCCAAAAGAACAGATACCGGTCCTGCTGATGGCTTAAGGACCTTCTACAGCCCTGTCCAGCATTCTCCAACACTTACTCTGCCTTTTCCCGCAGAAGAGGTGTTATTTCAATGCCTTAATAATAAAAAGGCAATGACATTTTTAAAAGTAGAGAATGGAAGATGATATGTAAGTCACCAAATTAGCAAAGGCTAACACCGTAAATCTTTCCTATCTCTCATCACAATCATTAACAAAGATGTATTCAAAATACTGTTGCACAAATACTGAAACCAAGAAGATTGTAACTAATACAAAGTTACTCAAAGTTTTTAGGTTTCTATCCAATTTCGGATAGAATTGCCTTTAGCACAAAATATACCTTAAATATGAATTTGCCATATCCCTAAACCTCCAAAAAGACACAAAGAACATGAAAAAACTGTAAATTAATCCAGAAAATATTAAAGATGAAACATAATCATAACATATAGTGTTAGAAATTAGTCAATTTGGTTGAAGGTTATTTGATAAATCTATCTATTGCTTTCCATAGGATGACTAGTTTGCTAGAGATGGCTGTGATCTCCATGCTACAGTCAGATTTACAATTTTCAGTTAGGCATCAGTATGAAGAAACGTCCATGCAAAATGTCACAAATGTGGTCAGACCCGAACTTCATTGACGTATGTTATATCACGCATTTCAAACACATTGAAACTCTGGAGGCAAAGAGTGAAGCAGGTTTTTGTGATGATATAATAAGGACTATGCAACTGTTCATTTGATGTGCCACATCTACATCATAAATGTACCCATATTATCTGTAACTTTCATTTAAAATATATCATTCAAGTTGCTGCATTTTTACTCATTTAATTTATTTTTACTTGATTTGTACTTTTATTTTAATTTAATAATCGTCATACTTCAATAAAATGCTGTTACTCAGAATTTACATAATTTACTGCATTCTGCTGATGTCATTTTTTGAACTGGTCTTACATCTGTATCCAATGAAACACCTGCTTTTAACATTGTCAAAAGAAAACGTAAACTAGATATAAAGCACCCAGAGTCACATGAGAATTCTTATGGCTACAGGATTAATGTGCATTATGATTACTAGGTTAAGCTTTTTGTTAGGATTTCTGCTTTGTCTTGTCTCTCTTTTCATTTTTTCTTACTAGAGTTTCTCATCTTGCTTCCCTTCTGCTTCCATTTTTTTCTTTGTGTAAGTACCGTATATACTCACGTTTAAGTTCTCGTGCGGATAAGTCGGGGTTTGATTTTACCGTATAATTTCCGGTATTTTTTAATGTAGGTCATATAAGTTGAATGTGGAAAACTCACGCTATTGGTCCAAGAGACTGATATTCTAACACCCACCTGAGAGAGCACACTGCCTTTTTTTTCTATGTGGTGCGGCAATGCGCTGTATCATCATGTGCTCCTAACCTCTCTCTCTCTCTATTGTGCCTACGTGACCACATGGTAATACCCGAACTATTCCGAAGCAACGTTTGCACTGTTTTGAGTATCTCAGACCCTCAAACACCTTTATTGTAAGAGCATCCCTTATATACAATGGAGTGTTCGATCAGAAGAAAATGTGAAGCTGGTTTTAAATTAAAAGTCATTGAAGTAGTGAAAGAAATTGGTAACTGCGCTGCTGCAACAAAATTCGATGTGTCTGAGAAATTGGTGAGAGATTGGAGTAGGCAAGAAGATGTAAAAAAAATATATAAGTGTTATATTTTTGAACAGGCGTACAAGTAGGGGTCTGATTTTATGATTGATTTTTCGGGTTTCAAGACCCGACTTATATGGAGTATATACAGTGTGGCAAAGGCGCTAGATAGGCGTCAACCTGACACTGACTGACAACAGAGGCACGTATAAAAATAAACAAAAAGATTTTATTTTTGTCTTCAGCCGTGAAGCACGTCTTCCCCGTGTCCCACAGGCCCTACACAGTCCCCAAAACACACCAAAATAAAAACACCACAACACACTCTCTTCCTCCACTCCTCCCAGGTAGCTTAGTCCTCCTCCTCCTCCTCCCAACTCTGGCGCCTAGAGTAGTGGCTGCAGGCTCCTCTTATAGCACCCCCGGAAGTGCATCACAGCCCACACGGGCTCAGGAAGCCGTGCAGCTCCCCCTGGCGGTGGCCATGGAGCCCAACAGGACTGGGCTCTGGAGTTCCATGATTGTGGCCACCAAGCGTTTCGGGGGACGTAGTGTGCACCCTATGTCTGCTACCCTGGATTCAGTGCCAAAGGGGAGTCCCGCCCGGGCATGGGTCTCGGCCGTCTGCCACAATGGTAATTTTGCTTCAGTCTCTTACTCTCAGTTGCATCTATTGACTGAAGTGAAGAGAGCTGATTGGCAAATAGGACTTTCAGAAGCTGTGGTTAATTAAGCTGCAGTTATATGAGAATGTCCTATGTAAGACACCTGCTGCTTCAGGCTCACTGCTGTGCAGTTGGTAACATTCTCTTGAGTTCTTTGGCTGCCCTTTCATGCACATTCTGGTTTTGTGAGTTTTGGAGTTTTCCGACTGTTTTGTTTTTGGATTTTATGATTTTGACTTTTTCTTTTTATATATGTGATTTATGTTTTTGGAATTTTGACTTTGAGGTTTTGGTTTGCAGTTTAGTTCTTTATTTACTGCCCTTTGTTCTTGCCTTAGTTTTAGGAATTTAGCATTTTTATTTTTATATTTTGATTTTGGGGTTTTGTTTTTTTTAAGTAGTATTTTTGAATTTTGCTTGAACTATTTAATTTAATAGTTTAATAAAAACAAAAAAATAGTTTAATAAAATTAAAATAAATAATTTAACTTTTGCTTAAACAAAGTTTTTCTACAGTTTTGGACTTCCTTTTTTTGGAATTAATTATAGCACCCTTAAGCCAACCAGAAACCCAGAATAATGCCAAGGAGTCAAAAATACTAAAATAATAATAAAAATAATAATAATAATAATAAAATGGAAGTCCATCCATCCATTTTCCAACCCGCTGAATCCGAACACAGGGTCACGGGGGTCTGCTGGAGCCAATCCCAGCCAACACAGGGCACAAGGCAGGGAACCAATCCCGGGCAGGGTGCCAACACACCGCAGTAAAATGGAAGTGTATAGCATAATTAGAGAAAAAACATTCTAGAAAATAACTTAATCAAAACCCTACAGACATACTTGGCAAATATTCAAATGTTTTTCCTCTGACTTGCATTTAGGGTGGCTGGGACACTTGCCTGCCGAACTATACCTGTTACAAGCCAACTAAACTAGCACAGTTAAAGAATGAAAAGTGGACCAGAAAATGGACAATTTAAAAAGAACAAAACAAAGGATAGTCAATAGACAGGCAGGGTTCAAAACCAGGAAGATAAATACACACATAAATAACAAATTTATCAAAAATCCAAGGTCAGAAGAGCAAAGATATCTTACTGGTTTTTAAACTTTTCCTAATTAACTATTGCAAACCACACCCTTTTAGTTTAGAATTGTATCCAGATAACTTGGTGACTGCTGAATCTGCAACCCCCTAGTAGTCAGATAAAGAGAGCGTCACATATAGCACCTCTGCAAATACCATTCCTGGTATCAAAATCTCACATGAATTTGTGAACATAAAATGGCAGTGAGATCATGTCACAAAGGTAAGGTTAGAAATTTTGAACATGAAAAAAAAGAAAATAGATGTGCAAAATAATAACAGATTTGACTTCAGGGTGTACAAAAACTAAAACTTACAACAACACCTCACTTTAACTCTCTGCCTGCTCACAGACATTTTGTTTCTTATTCAAACCAAAACCTCCTTTCGTCTGTGAGTTGAGTGTCCACCAGCCCTGAGCAATCCTTCTAGAACTACCCACAGGTATTTATTACAGCTCTCAGTTAAAGAACCAGGCTACCTAACATTAACATTGTGTAGCAAGGAGACATGTATACCTTAATAGGTCTTCTAGGGACAGGGACTACTGGTATACTGCCCATGACACTTCACTCTGTTTCCTCTTAACACAATGTAAGTCGTCAAAACTGGTGCACACTCTTTCTGGCCTATTTACAGCCCATCTCTTGCCCTGATATTACTAAAATGGACTGCAGCACCAATCCTGCCCATGTTTTATAGATAATACACAAATATGCTGTACCAAACTTAAGCTAAGCCTTATTATTTTCAGAATGTATTTTTGGTCATTCTTCATTCAAAAATATAGACTTAATTTCTGTGATAATATCACAGCATCCCCCATATTTAACGAATATGTTCAGTCATTGTCTGTACTTTTTTTCAAAAGAAAATCATTTTCTTTCACCAAGTTTCTCTGGCTATTTCTTTTCTGAAGCTTTTCTAACTTTTCTTTTTTTTTTTATTTGGCTTTGTTGTCTACTTTGAACCTGTTTAATCCATTTACTTTGGTTTCTGATTTTTTTAGACTTTTTACAGACTACTCTTCTGACTGCTGTTCCTCTAGTAAATATCCTGACCTTACTGGTCCACCTTTAAGGAAAGACTGGTCACAGTTCCTCCTTATCTCTTTTACCTGACATTGCCTTTATCTTAATGTTAATATACACTGAAATTAATTTTAAGGGTTATACTCTACAGTATCTGGGGAGTCATTCTCAGGTCTCTGACATGGATGGCCATAGGTGTTACAGGTTTTCATTTACACCATTTTTGGAAGTTTATTTGTGCTATTCAATAAAGAAATTCACTTATTTCAAGATAAATTCTGATATAATTTTGACCAGTGTATTGGTAAACTTTCAGAGAAAATCCGCAAAATATTTTGTGAGTCATGGTAAATTTGTTTGATATACTGCTATTTTTTCTCCTATTTATTTCTAAATGTATCTGCTTATTTATGGCTATTTAGTTGTTAAGAAAAACAAACAATTAAGGGATCAGACTCTTGATAAGCGAGATCATAAATAAAGATAATAAAGTAAAAAGGCAGAAATGTTTAAGGGCTGAATAAGAAAAGGAGCAATAAAACTACCACAACAACAAGGCTTGTATTAGAGTATTCGTTTTTTTAAGCAGCCAATTCATAGTGCAAGAATAGAAACAAAAACTCTTACTTTTCGTTAACCTTGAACAGCACTTTGGTTCCATTCAATGTCTCACTATACTTCATACTATTACAAAAAGCGTGTGCCGCTCCTTTTATACAACCTAATCCACCAAAAAGAAATCTTATACATTTTAAACTGAAACAAATACTATTTATATAAACATTCTGCTTTTATAACAACACTACGTTAAACACATTTCTGAAGTTGGTAATTTCTGAGATTGCAGACAGACAGCAGAATCAGTGAAAACTGGGTTCAAATAAAGACATTCATCGAAATGGAAACCTACTCTATGGACTCCTAACCACTCACCTTTGAAAGTGGATTAAGGGGGTTCTGGAAATGAATGGATGAGTGGATGGATGGAAAGCTACATTTACTGCTACACTCTTGCAAAAGGTTTGGAACCCATGGGTTATACTGTATTTCGTTAGGTAAAGTCTTTTAAATGGTCACACATAACCTTCCTGTCTAAAGGCTTCCTAACTCACATATCAAAGAGTGCATAAAATCAAATGAAAGATGACAGAATGTTGAAGAAACAGGTTTAATGAAAACGAGATCACAAAATTATAGCACACACACCATGCAGCTGCCTGTATTGTTGCCTTGCGTTTTCTTTTTGATTAGCATTAATTCAACAGGCAGGCTTGCTAACATACATACACTCTTTATTCTTCAAATTCTATTTTTGATGGCTGTCTGCTTGGACAGAAAAAGAATAAACAGCCACTTAATTTTTGCAATTAATTGCATTCTAAAAATACATACACGGTTAATGTCCGCTAATCGAATATGTTTGGTTATTACAGCAAAAACTATTATTCAGATAGAATTTCCTCAGAATCCTCACCATTTGCTCTTAGAAGAGTCTTCCTGTACTTTTCATGCAAAGTGATTTTTGCCAAAGAAATGAAACATTAATTAAAACACACAATCCAACCAAATGGGAGATTTACTGTGAAAATTAATGGAGAGAATAAAAAATACACTGGACATAAATGATGTAGACTTCTCACTGTGGCAGATCCATGCAGCGTTAAAGGCACACTTTGCAGGACGGGGCAGATGAGTTGTGATTCGTGGAGGGGATTGGATGGGACGGGCTCGGCTCGGCCCTCTTCCCGGCCGGCCACACTGTAGTGGGCGGGTGCAAGCCGTTTACCCGTGCCGGTGCTCTGTCACTCTCTCTCTCTCCGACCGCTGTCTCTTTAATAAACTCCCGCTTATCTGCTGTAACAAATGTCTCTCTGCCATCATCAAGTGCAGGCGAAGAGGGAGGAGTTTGTTAATGTTCAGTTTGTTCTCTGGATCGATGTTTCCTGGCATCGCCTCGCCCTGTCTGTGTATGCATGTTATACTATTCCAACCAAACACGCGCACTCTCTCGCTCTCTCTCACTCACGCTCTCTCTCTCTGTCCATTATATATCACACGGAGACTGGCATCTGACAGCAACAGGGACAGCCTTCCCCTCCCAAAAAAAAAAGAAAGAAAAAAAAAAGGGCGAAAGAAATCCGCCATAGAGCTGCGGCTCTCCGCCACATAAAAGGCACCGCTGTCTGTGATCTCTCTCTTTCCTTTCCGCTTTTCTCTTTTTCTTTTTACATCACGCTTATTGGATTAAAACACAAGCCGAACTGCCGCGATCGGAGGAGCGCCGAGCGCCTCTGTATGGACTGTGAGAGCGCCCAGACGCCGCGTAACTGTGGGTAGAGAAGTCAGCGCAAGTGCCCGGTGCGGAGATGCCCAGGAGGAAACAGCAGGCGCCCAAGCGGGCAGCGGGTAAGGGGGGCGTCGCCGCTCACTCTGGACGCAGACGGTCGGGCGGGAGGGAGACAGGAAGATCTCTGAGGAGTACCCAGCACCTATTGTTAGCAACTTTCTCTCCTTCGGATTCGTTGGTGATACGCAGAATCTGAGGGGCGCAGATCCGCGGGTACCACTGGCGCCTTCGTGGGGGCGGGTGTGGGGGTGTAACCTTTGGCGCGTGGCTCCAGGTTGTGCCTTTCTGGTTTGGGTTGACCCCTGCTGTCTGTCGCGCCCCCCGCGGGTTATGTGTGTGTCACGCGCTGACCTCTTCTGCTTAAGTCACAGCGAACTCACCCACCCCACCCAGCAC